>NW_028301613.1:2878787-3030303 GCF_987345545.1 Pholcus phalangioides | reverse complement strand
ATCGTTTTTCCCGATACAAAAAAAAACAAAACAGATACTTGAGTCTCAAGATGAAGATGAATAGGTGTTTTTTCCCGGAAACAATATTGTCGGGAGAGAATATCCCTTGAAATTTGTTCCCGGATCCTAAAATGGTTTATGGGATCTTTTAAAATTGAAGTTGTTTCGGATCAATTTGGGATTTTCGTTATTTAAGGTGAAGAATAATGAAAAGAGGGTTTTTTTTCGAGGGTTCGGGAGAATGTTTCTAAATTTATTTCTCCCGATAGTCCTGGGCGTTTTATATCGAGGGTTAAACTCAAATGAGTTTCAGTTGTTGCAGGTTTGTAGCTATCGGTGTGCTTCAATGAAACAGGGTCGCTCACCTGTAAAGACAGTCTGGAATTGTCTCACAGGTGAGACAAGATTTAAGTAAATGTCAAAATTAGATCTTTTTCTCTAAATAGTAATTTATAATCAGCTCTAAAACCGAACGATGTTAAAAGTTTTTTTTCTTGAAAGGTGTATAAAAGCGCACAATGTACAGTGGATCCCACTTATAACGTTTTTTCAAAAAACCGTCAAGGAAAAACGTTGTAAAGGGGAGAAATCTTAACGAGAATTACTTATAGTTGGGACCACGAGAATCAGTCGTACTAAGCGACAAAACGTTATAAGTGGGAACCTTATAAGCGGGATCGATTGTATATAATTTTTTTCTTCCTCTAAGAGATTCGGAATCTATCGCAAACAGGGGTTTCAAACCTTTCCTGAAACAATTTTTGATTATTTCAGTAACAAAATCCATATTCACGTATTTATGTCTTAAAACGAACGTGTGTTTGAGTCTCGGAATACGTGTTCATGTATTTCCGTTTCAAAATACGTATTCACGTATTTCAATCCCGAAATTTGTATTCACGTGTTTCAGTCTCAAAATTCATGTTCATATATGAAAGTCTCAAAATTCATGTTCATATATGAAAGTCTCAAAATTCATGTTCATATATGAAAGTCTCAAAATTCATGTTCATATATGAAAGTCTCAAAATTAATGTTCATATATGAAAGTCTCAAAATTCATGTTCATATATGAAAGTCTCAAAATTAATGTTCATATATGAAAGTCTCAAAATTCATGTTCATATATGAAAGTCTCGAAATACGTATTCATGTATTTCCGTTTCAAAATGTGTATTCACGTATTTTCGTTTCAAAATGTGTATTCACGTATTTCAGTCTCAAAATTAATGTTCGTATATTTCAGTCTCAAAATTAATGTTCATATATTTCAGTCTCAAAATACGTAGTCATGTATTTCCGTTTCAAAATTCGTATTCACGTATTTCAATCCCGAAATTCGTATTCACGTATTTCAGTCTCAAGATTAATGTTCATATATTTCAGTCTCAAAATACGTAGTCATGTATTTCCGTTTCAAAATTCGTATTCACGTATTTCAATCCCGAAATTCGTATTCACGTATTTCAGTCTCAAGATTAATGTTCATATATTTCAGTCTCAAGATTAATGTTCATATATTTCAGTCTCAAGATTAATGTTCATATATTTCAGTCTCAAAATTAATGTTCATATATTTCAGTCTCAAAATACGTAGTCATGTATTTCCGTTTCAAAATTCGTATTCACGTATTTCAATCCCGAAATTCGTATTCACGTATTTCAATCGCGAAATTCGTATTCATGTATTTCCGTTTCAAAATTCGTATTCATGTATTTCCGTTTCAAAATTCGTATTCATGTATTTCCGTTTCAAAATTCGTATTCACGTATTTCCGTTTCAAAATTCGTATTCATGTATTTCAATCCCGAAATTCGTATTCACATATTTCAATCCCGAAATTCGTATTCACGTATTTCAATCCCGAAATTCGTATTCATGTGTTTCAGTCTCAAAATCCATGTTCATATATGAGTCTCAAAATCCATGTTCATATATGAGTCTTAAAATACGTATTCACGTATTTCCGTTTCGGAATGCGTATTCACGTATTTCAGTCTCAAAATGTATATTCATATATTTTCATTTTCAAATTTCATGTTCATGAATTTGTTTCAAAATTCGTGTTCACGTATTTCAGTATCAAAATAAGCATTCACGTATTTCAGTCTTGCAATGAATCTACACTCTTGTCTGAGTTTCAAAATATGTATTCATATACGCAATTCTCGAAATTCATATTCACGTAATTCAGACTAGAAACGAATCTTCAAAGTGCGTTTCCAAAAGGTATTCGTGTATTTCAATTTCAAAACGCGTATTCACACTTATTTCAGTTTCGAAATTCATGGTCACACAATTCCGCCTCAAAATTCATGTTGACGTATTTCATTCTCAAAATTCATGTTGACGTATTTCAGTCTCAAAATTCATGTTGACGTATTTCAGTCTCAAAATTCAGGTTGACGTATTTCATTCTCAAAATTCATGTTGACGTATTTCAGTCTCAAAATTCAGGTTGACGTATTTCATTCTCAAAATTCATGTTGACGTATTTCAGTCTCAAAATTCATGTTGACGCATTTCAGTCTCAAAATTCATGTTGACGTATTTTAGTCTCAAAATTCATGTTGACGTATTTTAGTCTCAAAATTCATGTTGACGCATTTCAGTCTCAAAATTCATGTTGACGTATTTCATTCTCAAAATTCATGTTGACGTATTTCATTCTCAAAATTCATGGTCACGCATTTCAGTCTCAAAATTCATGGTGGCGCATTTCATTCTCAAAATTCATGGTGACGGATTTCAGTGTCAAAATTCATGGTGACGCATTTCAGTCTCAAAATTCATGTTGACGTATTTTAGTCTCAAAATTCATGTTGACGTATTTTAGTCTCAAAATTCATGTTGACGCATTTCAGTCTCAAAATTCATGTTGACGTATTTCATTCTCAAAATTCATGGTGACGCATTTCAGTTTCAAAATTCATGTTGACGCATTTCAGTCTCAAAATTCATGGTGACGCATTTCAGTTTCAAAATTCATGTTGACGCATTTCAGTCTCAAAATTCATGGTGACGCATTTCAGTCTCAAAAATCATAAAAACTATCATCATTAACGTTTTTTAGCATTTGTAATGCTAAAAAAAAGGGACAAGTGTACGAAATAGTCGGAATAGCCGAAAATCTGGCCATTCTGCCAGTTCCGTATAATACGAGGCACCATAATGTTGTAAGTTTGCCGTCTGTTGAATTGTTTCAGACATTTTACTGGTTCTTAGATTCAGAAAAGTTGAGAAACTCTATCCTAAGCCAGTGTTTCTGAACCTTTCCGAAAACAAGGACCAGTTAAATGTCTAAATCAAATTGACGGACCACTTGTGTCCCTTATTACAGGACATTCCTGCAATTTTGGTTGTTTCGGATTTTGTTTGTGTGCATTTTTTCCCGTTTTTCAAGTTTGTTTGGGTTTTTATTATTTACTGAAGTCGTGAATACACAAAGTGTTTTCATAAAAAATATAAATTACATTATGATAATTATAGCAAAAAATATGAATATTCATCTCAGATATTTGTCAGGTCCAACGATTTTTTCCACAATTTTTTCAGTAAACTTTAATAACAGTTGTTGATTGTTCCTACTTCTGGCAATGTGTTCGATCACAATTGCCAATGTCCCGTATTATATCCTATTTGAGATCCCAGTTTACCGCATTTTTTTAATGGAATATGGTCATCTGATCATTTGAATACATTTTTCGTGAAATACTTTTTATTTCGATTTTGTAGCAGTCCTTCATTTTCCCACCCCCTTCAGTAATTTTTAGTAATAGTAATTACCGAATTTCCTTTTTTTCATTTAAGGCATTAAATGGCTTTTTTTGGCAAAATTTAGTGGTGCCCCGTATATTTAGAGTAGCATTTTTCTCGATCATATATGGTGAACCTAAGTATAAAGATGTAATTTTTGTATCCACCGTACCGTTATTACTAATATCAATCACAATTGTTTAATAATTTTTCATTCAGTTAGAATTAAATTTATGAGAATGACGTGAACTTAAAATTTTGAGAGTGAAATACGTCAACGTGAATTCTGAGGTTGCAATACGTGAATATGAATTTTGAGACTAAAATCCGTCGGTGTGAATTTCGGAGTTGAATTACGTGAATACCAATTTTGAGACTAAGATCCGTCACTATATGAATTGTGAGCCTAAAATGCTTCACCATGAATTTTGAGGCTGAATTGTGTGGCCATGAATATCGAAACTTAAATACGTGAATACGCGTCTTGAATGTAAAATACGTGAATACGCGTCTTGAAATTGAAATACGTGAATATCTATTTTTGGAAACACAATTGCATACATGAATGCATATTTTGAAACTTGAACAAGAGTGTAGATTCATTGCAAGACTGAAATACGTGAATGCTTATTTTGATACTGAAATACATGAACACGAATTGTGATACTGAAATACATGAACACGAATTGTGATATTGAAATACGTGAATGCTTATTTTGATACTGAAATACATGAACACGAATTGTGATATTGAAATATGTGAATGCTTATTTTGATACTGAAATACATGAACACGAATTGTGATACTGAAATACGTGAATGCTTATTTTGATACTGAAATACATGAACGCGAATTATGATACTGAAATACGTGAACACGAATTTTGATACTGAAATACGTGAACACGAATTTTGATACTGAAATACGTGAACACGAATTTTGATACTGAAATACGTGAACACGAATTTTGATACTGAAATACGTGAACACGAATTTTGAGACAAATTCACGAACATGAATTTTAAAACTGAAAATATATGAATATATATTTTGAAGGCTGAAAATATATGGATATACATTTTGAGACTGAAATACGTGAATACGCATTCCGAAACGGAAATACGTGAATACGTATTTTGAGACTTTTATATATGAACATGGATTTTGAGACTGAAACAAGTGAATACGAGTTTCCGGACTGAAATACGTGAATATTCGTTTTGAAACGGAAATACATGAATAGGCTACGTATTTTGAGACTGAAATATATGAACATGAATTTTGAGACTGAAATATATGAACATGAATTTTGAGACTGAAATATATGAACATGAATTTTGAGACTGAAATACGTGAATACGCCTTTTGAAACAGAAATACCTGAATATGTATTCTGAGTGTCAAACTCTCAAACACGTGAAGATTCGTTTCAAGATTTAAAATACGTGAATAAGAAAGAATTTTGGTACTGAAATAAAAATTTACTTCAAGACGAGTTTGAAACCCCCTGTTCGCGATAGATTCGGAATCTCTCAGAGGAAGAAAAAAAATTATATACAGTTGATCCCGCTTATAACGTTCACACTTATAACGTTTCGCCGCTTAGTACGGGCAGATTCTCGTGATCTCAACTATGAGTAATTATATAATTCTCATTAAGATTTTCCCGTTTAAAGCGTTTCTCCCCCCTCCGCACAACGTTTTTCCCTTGACGTTATAAGTGGGATCCACTCTGTTCACTTTCACACCTTTCGAGAAAAATAAATTTATGAGTTCAAATAATTTTATTTGAAATCGAATGGAAAAGAATAATATCAGTTACAACGGGCGGATAATTTCATCCAGTCCACCTGCGGACCACCTCTGGTCCGCGGACCATGAGTTGAGAAATGCTGTCCTACGCGACTGAATAAAATCAAATACCCAGTATAACCGACAAAAACTTAAAGGTAAAATTTGATAATAAAAGCAACCCTGCATAGTCTGTTTAAAAAAAAAAGTACGCATATGGCAGTTCCCAAATTTAATAATCTCCGAACACGGGACAGACAACACCATAAAAAAAAAAAAAAAAATTTCCCATCCCAAACTCCCGCAAAGCACCCTCGTATTTACACGCTTGTTACACAGTGTCTGTCGCTGTTCTCTCCATCTCTCTCTCCAGCCTCGTCCATGGGTTCGAATCTCAAACACACATTCGCATCTACATGTTAAAGAGTCCATTGCGGTCGCTCCTCAGAAAGCGGAGAGGAGAGAGACATAGGAGATGAGGGAATTAATATAGCAGGCATCCCTATAGGAGAAGTGAGAAAATTCTTACCCCCCCCCCGCCCTCCCCCACCTTATCCATCGCCCCCAATCCAACTTGATAATATCCCCACTGCAAAAGAGGGACTTCATAAACCCGAAAACGAAAATCTCCATACACGACTTCGCTTGTTTAATCTGCTATTCAGGGTTTTTCCTCCTCCCCCCCCCCCCTCAACCCACAGCCTCCTGCACACCTCGCGCACCCGACAACCTCCCGCGCGAAGCCGCTATCCGGGAAAAGCGCCCCATCTTCTTATATCCCGGGAACCCCCCTCTATACTTCATTCCCATGCCTCCCGACGGCTCTCCTGTTTCTCCGAGCAGCAGCAGAATATCCATCCACAACCTCTGCTGCTGCTGCTGCTGCTCTTGAGCAGTTTATCTATCTCTCTCTCTCTCTCTCTCCCTTGCCACGTACTCCACCCATTCCTGTGGATGTACTGTGCCGCACACGCTTTTCGTTTCGGGAGTGTGGAGTTCGGTATTTTTCTTGTTATTATGGATATACTTTTTGTTGTTGTTATTATTATTATTATTCCTGTGACGCCCGCGCCTTGAACTAAATCCTCGGTTTGTGCGACGACGGCGAATTATTGGCGAGGATGCGAATATCAGAAAGATACACATGCAGACATAGTATGTACGTAAGAGTATCTGGAGATTGCGTTTGTGTTGGAAGTTGTAGGAGATAGAGGAAAGAGAAGACGTTTTCTTTTTGGCGTCTGGGAAGGAAGGAAGGAAGGAAGATGTTGCAGAGGTTTCTGGGGGGTGACATGGAATGTCTGATGTTTTACAGGGGGAAAACTTCAATGCAGGGTAATCCATTCCTCTCAAACTACGATGTTTTGAATTTTATTTTATCTCTGGTGATTCGAAATTCCCAATTTTTCTTCCTTTTTTTTTTTTTTTAAATTTCCTTTCATTTGAAAATTTGCAGTATAATGATATCGAAGGTGCTGGGAAATTTTAGCGTTATGACCAAGACCTTAAGTTTTTTCTCACCAGGGATATACAAGTTGTGCATAAAGTGCTTGACACATATGAAAAAGTTACTAAAAAATCAACTAATTGACATCAAAAAAAGTAAAATCCTTACAATGGCGTAGAGTTTTTTTTTTTTTTTTAGATAAATAAGAAAATGATTCGAAATTTCGCTCACAGATGGCGCTGTATCATCAAAAACTCGACATAACCCACGCAATGCGATACAAACAGTGCAGAATTAACGTTTGCTGTGATTTATGTCACATGAAACTACCACATTTTAATATAAGCACCATTTATAGCTCAGGTTACACCCAAACGATACCCATCATCCAAAATGTTGCCAATTGTCAACGAAATTGCCAATAAATATATATACTTGCCTATAAATAGGGTATGGAGGTCAGTATCGTTCTTATTATTACGGATATACTTGTTGTTGGTATTATTATTATTCCTGCGACGGCCGCGCCTTGAACTAAATCCTCGGTTTGTGCGACGACGGCGAATTATTGGCGAGGATGCGAATATCAGAAAGATACACATGCAGACATAGTATGTACGTAAGGGTATCTAGAGATTGCGTTTGTGTTGGAAGTTGTAGGAGATAGAGAAAAGAGAAGACGTTTTCTTTTTGGCGTCTGGGAAGGAAGGAAGGAAGATGTTGCAGAGGTTTCTGGGGGTGACATTGAAGGGAATGTCTGATGTTTTACAGGGGGAAAACTTCAAATACAAATACAACGCCACAACAGGCAAATTGCCCAACGAGGTGGCTGACTTAAGAACATCATGGATCCTCGAGCCATTTTTTGGAGGCCCTACCTACTACTGCTACACCACACATGCACCCCGCCCACACCCCCCCCCCCCACGCGGAACCCCCCAACGAATCGGTACATGCGGGAATGTGCGTGTACGTGTAGTGAAACCTGACGTGAAGTTTTGTTGTTTCTCTGTAATGCTTGTTATGAGTAGTGCTGCCATCTGCCACTAGTTTTTCTAACTATGAGTGAAGTGTTTTGCTTGAATGATTTATCGTTGTAGGACTGTTGCTCTCTGTGGCGAGACTTTTTAACGGGGAGATCGGCTCGCATTTGCGCCTTGAAGTTGGGAACCACAGAAAACCAACTTCAGCCGACCACCACTGTGGGGTTCGAACCCGGATCCTCGCATCGCGAGTCCGTCAGGGCATCCAGGGCAATCCATTCCTCGCAAACTACGATGTTTTGAATTTTATTTCATCTCTGGTGATTCGAAATTCCCAATTTTTCTTCCTTTTTTTTTCAGAAATTTCCTTTCATTTTAAAATTTACTGTGTAATTTATAATGTACAGTAAACATATCGAAGATGCTGAGAAATTTTGGCGTTATAACCGAGGTATGCGTTTTTTCACGAGAAATACGTAAGTTGCGCAAAAAAGTGCACGACACATATGAAGTAATATTAAAAACCAATTGACACCAAAAAAAGTGCGATTCGTATCAAAATGCTACCATGGCGTAGAGTTATCTTTTTAGATAAATGAGAGAATGATTCTAAATTTTGCTCACAGATGTCGCTGTGTCGTCAACTACTCGCATAATCCTTAAATGTAAACATAAGCAAAGCATAATTAATTTTTATCGTGATTCACACACGTCACATAAATCTACCACGTTTCAATATGAGCACCCTTCGCAGCTTGGGGTTACATCCAAACGATGCCCTCACCCAACGACGGCGAATTATTGGCGAGGATGCGAATATCAGAAAGATGCAAATGCATAGCGATGCACGCGATACACAAAAAAGCGTGGTTCGCATCGAAATGTTATATGTGGCGTAGAGTTTATTTTATTTTTTCCCCGCGATAAACAAGAAAGTAGCGTGAAATTTCACTCACAGATGGCAGCACTGTATCACAAAAAATCTCGACACAACCCATAAATTGAGACACAAACAGTGCGTAACCAATTTGTTACTATTTACGTTACGTAAAACAAATTTGCGAAATATTGCCTATAAATAAGGGGTATGGAGTTCCCGTAGTTTTCTTGTTATTATGGATATACAGTCGAATCCCGTTTTAACGAATACCGTTATAGTGAAAATCTCGTTTTAACGAACGCTTTTGTAATCCCCCAAATAAGTTTACATAGGAACAATGCTAGGTAAGCCAGAATTCCTTTATAACGAAATTTCGTTTTAACGAAGTGATTCTTCCGGTCCCTTGGCGTTCGTTATAACGGGATTCGACTGTACCTTTGTTGTTGTTTTTATTACTATGCCTGCGACGCCCGCAACCTGAACTCCGTCCTCGGTTTGTGCGACGGCGGCCACTCATTCCAGTCACTCACTTAGCCACTCATACAGTCACGCACTCACTTATATGGCCACTCGGCCAGGGTAGGCGAGACGTCCGGAGCGAAATGTCAGGCGTGAAATATTCGGGACGGGGGACGGGGGGGGGGGGTGGTGAAATTTTCTTGGGACGAAACGTCGGGGTCAAAATGTCCGGGATGAAACGTCGAGGGCGAAATGTCCGGGACGAAGCGTCCGGTGGGGGGGGGGGGCACCATTCTGGATCCGGACATTTCGGATCCAGAATGGTGCTTTGCATCGTACGTTCATGAATTATTGGATGGGGGGGGGGGGGTGAAGCACTCAAATACCCTCAGCCCCGAGTTTCCAACGCTTATGCTTCGATGGCTATTGTTCCGCCAATTTTATTCCTCGATCTTCCTCTGTCTTTTCTAAGGGGTTCTCGAGAATATTTTTCAAGAGAAAGAAATGCTTTTTTTTTTTCATATAGATTTTTCTTTTCTTTCCTCGGCCCCTCCAGAGTGAGTGCGAGAGATGTTGCCCGGGGCAGGTACTATAACGCGACGAGTACTTCGGTACTACTTGGAAAAGGAAGTTGAACAAGGAAGAGTGTAAGAGAGGAGAGAGCGAGTTATACCCCTTTCTTCTTCTCTTTTACCCTTGGGTGCACTGGTAACAACATCTTTGGAGTACCACGGGTGAGACTTCTCCACTCTCTTCTCTAGAAAGTTCCTTGGCAAATGGAGGGAAAGGTCGGTCTCCTGTGGTGAAAAATGATCTCTCTTCTTTTTTTTTTGGTGTCTTCCCTCCTCCGTCGATGCAGACATGAAAGATTGCTGTTGGAAACCGATGGCTGGAGACAAAATGGACTTTTGCCAGGCTTGCTACGTGGGAAAAGAACAAATCTCTCTCTCTCTCTCCTTTTTCTGGCTTAACCTTGTCTTGAAGGTAGCCATGGGGGCTGTACCGTAAGAAGTATCACTTCTTCTAGACTGCTTATATACGTATCTGTCTATCTGTCGTTCGGAAGCCGTATCGGCGTGCTGATCAATGTGTGACTGGCGATTCGGTTTGTCGAAGACGAAACTTCCATATCGCCTGAAGTGCTGGCACTTACGCACTGCTCTTTGCCGGCCGTCCAGAGTTTCGGGCTCTGGGATTTTAGTATGGGAGAAATTCTGGAGAGGCAGGGCTTCGCTGGGTGGTACGCATGTGCAACATCGGGAGACACAGCTTGGTAAGGAGCCAGATGGCAGAATTGCATCAAATCAGGTCGGAACGAGCGGCCCACAGGGACACCACTAATGCTGCTTGATGGGGAGGGGGGGGGGGAACTGGATAGTGCCCTCATCATGGATAAAAAGAGGAAAGAGGGCTGGATGTGTCGGACAGGGTGGCCTTCGAATGTATCTCGAGGGCTTCCCGGTCGGACACCCTCAGCACTCTCCAGCACGGACCAACTCAGCCGAGTAAATGGCTAATATCCCTAGCGGGACAGAGCCAGGTCCCTGCCTGGTAAGAAGAAGAAGTATGGGACCCATAACACCAAACATGCCCCCCCCCCACGCTCTGTCCCTTGCGGGATATAAGCGGATTACCTTGCGGCTGGGCCATGCTGGAAGAACTCTCCTGGCATCCGGGCCAAGCGAACATCCCCCCCCCGACTCACAAGCCACCTGGTCCGCCCCCGCCGGGACCCCACTCCTTAGTATGGGACCGAAAAACCCCAGACACGTTTCCCACGTTAATATTTCTCAAGGAACCTCTAACGTATAGGGGACGCGCTGGATAGCAACCGAGTGCCCACCCAGTGTGGCGAGGTCACAACGCCTACGCGAGCCGAGAAAGGTCAGAGCCGTGGTCCCGACATTTATTTTGCATAAAAATGATTCGCATGATAGTTACATGGGCAAGTAGTCCCGATTGGAACCCGCAGTCCTCTGTTCTTTAGTCGGCCGGACCAGGATCCGGCCCCTGGGACTTATGGCCCCCGTTGGATACTCAGTTCCCGGTTCTTTTGCCAGCCGGTTCCTGCCACTGAGACTTTAGTAAGGCCCGGTTGAACCCTCGGTTCTCTGTTCTTTAGTCGGCCTGATCACGTTCCGGCCACTGGGACTTTAGTATGTCCCGGTTGGACCCTCAGTTCTCTGTTCTTCACCAGCCGGTCGGGATCCCGGCCACTGGGACTTCGGGTATGGCCCGGTTGGGATCACACTTCCATGCTCTTCTGTCGGCCGGACCAGATTCCGACCACTGCGATTTTGGTATGGCCGCGGTTGGACACCCCTCAAAGCTCTCTAAATCTCCGGATATAAGAATCAACCGCTCATAAGAATCAAAATGACTGAATCCAAACGTGATTCCTATAAGCGGAGGGGCTACTGTGTTACGTATCGAGTTGGTGGCAAGAAAAATCAAAAACGAAAGCCAAATCCCGAGAGACAACTACAAACAAATAAACAATTGAAAAAAGAGACAACTGCGAGAGATGTTAAAAAATTCTCATGACAAATGATGGGTAATGATATTTCCTCGAAGAGGCGCCATCTTGAGACACCCATGATAATAATAAAAAAAATAATGATAAAATAAATAAATTTTAAAAATATTGGGGGAAAAGATCACAAAAGAGAAATAATTTCTCTCTCTCTCTCTCTCTCTCCAAGGGTCCGCGTGTGTTAGCAAATTGATTGCCAATCTTCGTCGCGGGTAAGAAGAACTCGGGGGGGGGGGCGAAGGGGCGGTCGGAGCCACCCCTCCCCCTCCCTCACCTCCACCATCGCGACGTTCGTTAATTATTATTAAGAGAAAGATATCGCGATGACTTGAGAAAGGCGGCGGGGGGGGGGGGTTCCACGAGGAACGGAACGGAAGACGTTGCGGGGCGCCGGGGGGAAGGGGGGGGGAGAAACGAAAGAGCACCCCCCAAATCTTTCCCGAAAAGAAATGATTAATATTTTTTTCCTTCTCCTACCTCCGCCGCCCCCCCCCAGTGGAATTTTTCTTATTATTCTTATTTTAATTCATCTCTGAATATTTGAAGTTGCCCGTATAATGTCTCTTTGCAGGAGGGGGAGGGTCCCCCCAACCATATTATCGTTAATTTTTTCCCCTCCCGTTTCCTTATTTTCCCCATTTTCTTCCCCAATTTTTTGATTTGTTGATGACGGAGGCGGGGGGGGGGGAGGAAATTTAGAGAATTTTCTGCAAAAATGATGACGAAAGAAATTGGAATAAGGAGAATGATACATAATGATCCTTGCGTGTGTGAGAGAGAGACAAAGTTGTGGCTTACGCTCTAATGAATGTGACGCCATACGCGGTGGCTTTAATTTTTCGTTCTGTCGAGGGTAGAGACGTGAAGATGACGGTGGATGAGAATTCTTATTATAAGGGACTTATACTAAGTCCTACACGGCCCAGGCCAACATCTTACACAAATACATTGAACATTGAAGGACCGGACACACCCAGCACCTCCTAGAGATAGAAGTCCTCCGCAGTCTGCTTGGGACGTCAGCAAGTAGTCCATTTTCCCTCAGAATATTCAGGGGGGAAAAAAATTCGCTATCTCGTGCCAGTATCGTCGTTGTAATTGCCTATTCTCGCATAATGCAAGTCGTCCTACAGATAAATTGAGCCCACATCATGCCTGTAACCCACACCGACACATACCTGTGCAGTTTTTTTATTTTTTGCACAGTGCCTGCATCGTTTATATTTCTGCTCTGTGCGCAATATTTGTTTATTTTCTCTGTTCCATTCCCGTAGCGACATGATCTTGCACATTATTTTCCATATTGCCTTGTACACACTGTATATAATATGTCCTGTCATGTATCGTCTTCAATCTGTTTTAAATAAAACAACCTGGAGAACTTTGGAGCAGGGTTGCCGCGGGTGCGGCTGAGGGCGCATATGGCCGAGGAAGGAAATTCGGAGAAAAGGGGTACTTTCAGGAACAACGGGGGTTGGAGAACATCGGGAGACTGCTGGGGGGAACAAGGGGTTACAGTGGGTTGCCGAGGGTCGGGGAGGGCACCCATGGGAGAAGATCCGTGGGGGGGGGGGGGGGTCCGCCCCGGCCATCCGACCTTCCTCAGCAGGACTCAACCCAGTCGGGTAAAGGGCTTATATCCGAGTCCGGGTCTTGTCTGGTACATCAGTATCGTCGTTGTGAAGAAAAGAAATAATCGGTCTCAGAATTGGCGATTTCTATGCCCCCCACATCCTATCATTATACGGTATTTGTGAGCCAACCAGGAAGATTCTACGCCAAAATAATAAGAAGAAGCGAAATAGAGGATGCCGTGTCTTAAAATGTGGCAAACTTGATAGGTAGCCTGAATGACGTTTATGGCAAACAGTGCAGAAGCCTTCTATCTTTAGGAGGCACTGACACACCCCGCTTCCCATCCTCAGAGAGATATCGAAGCTTTCCCGGGGGATGGGTGTATCCGGAAATTGATTAATTTTTATGTGAAAATAACAAACAACGATATACATAATATATACAATAAAAGAATCTGGAGTAAAAATTGCGATCATAGTATAATCCACAGATAATTAGTCCGTGATCGTAATAGTCCTTAGGGGCCGTTCAAGTATTACGTAAGCAAATTTTTGGCCATTTTTGACCCCCCCCCCCGCCGTGTCAGCAAAATTTCGTCATCGGCTCTGCCCCTCTGAATCCTAACGCATATTGGGGGGATCAGAGACGTAAACGGGGGGGGGGCATAGCGGGGCTCGTGAACCCCCCCTCCCACGATCAAAAATTTATTTTTTTAATGGAAAAAATATTTTTAATTGAAATTTCGGAAGATAATACCTTTATCTGTTATTATAATCAATTTCTGTTAATTTCAATGTTATTTGAAGGCTGTGAACTCAGAATTTATCTTTAATAAATTCATTGCGACCCACCCTCTAAGCCATACAATGATAAATCGCATAAAGGCCCTTGGCCCGCGGGCCAAATATGGTCCTGGGGTTATCTTGATGCGGTCTGCCCTCCTCAAACCTAATTTTGTAAAAATGAACTAAGCGGCACATCTACAGATCGCTTAAGTGTCCCGTGGTACAATTCCAGAACATATAAGCGGCCCGTGGCACATTTTCACGTCACTTCAATGACCCGGGACACAGTTCCAGACCGCTTAAGAGCGATCCGTGACACATTTAGAGATCCCTTGAGTGACATGTGACGTAGTTTTGACATGTGACGTGATCAGTTAAGTGCCCCCCCCCCCCCCCGATGCGGTTCTACATCACTCATGTTACCCGAGGCACATTCTCAGATTATTTAAGTGTGATCAGCGGCATATAATTACTGATCACTTGAGTGATGCGTGGCACAGTTCCAGAGCACTTAAGCGGCCCGGACATATTTCAGAGATCACCAAAGTGGCTCTGTGGGGCACTTATCAATAGGAGGGGATGTTACTTGAAGGGCCCACAAACTGTCGAAAGGTTTGTGGGCCCCCCCCTTGTCATCAAAAGTCAGCAAATCGGAACCCCCCCCCCATCGATGATGACGTAATACTTGAACGGCCCCTTATGTAAATAATCAAAGAATAATTTTGTCTTGTGTATGTGGTAGAATCTTCTTGGGCGTAAATTATACTGATTATTAGGTGTCGGTGAAACAACCGATGTTTTTCTTCTTGGTCGGAAGCAGTGCCGTCTTAAGGCATGGGCCCACCCGGGGGCCTCAAGCGAAGAGGGGGGGGGCCCCCTCACAAAAATGAGATCTGGTTGAAATTTTCGAGAATTTGTTTAGTAAGGGCCTCGGAAAAATCAATTAGCCCGGGGGGTCCATGATACTCTTAAGACTGGGCTTAAGACTTTCCTGGTCGGTCAAAGTTATACTTTTTGATAGGTAACCGTGTTACCTCTCTTGTTGGTTCGTAAGATGGGCCCTCCGAGCGCGAATGTCGTCCCCCCTGATCCCACAGCCCGTGTCTTATTGTGGAGTAGATGTAGGTATGTCCAGGAATCGAATCAACCTCTGCAAACGTTGAAAGTTCGGAAGTTTCGACAGACAACACAAAGGAGCATGGAAAGATGTACGAGACAGACAAGATGTAAGAGACAGAAAACGAATCCCTTGGACGAGGAACCACACACAAAGGTATATGATATCATGGGAAGAATGAAACGCTTAAAATGGAAACGGGCTGGACATGTTGCAAGGAGGCGGGACAACAGATGCACCACAAGTGTTCTCGGTCTGTTACCCCCCCGTGGGGGGCTGAACGTCCTAGAAGGCGTCACCCCATCCCCCCGCGAAGTTTCTAGAGGCAACCGGACGGCTAAAGCATCAGGCAGAATGACATGGAAAAATTTAGAGGAGACCTTCATATCCAGCAGTGGATTGAAAATGGATGACGGCGACGATATCCGGTTATCCAGATTTATAAATAACCTGAATTATTTTTTAGGAAGGATCCCCCCCCCCCCCGAATGTGTGTGTGTGTCTGCGATTCCTCCGCTACGTCCTGCCTATTGTCTTACGTCTTACATCACGCTGTTAAGGAAAAATTGATCAATTCCGGGCTCAAGGAAAAATAAAGAAATAATAGCAAATGAGAGGAAAAAAAAAAAGATTAAGATAAAAGAAAAAGAGAACATATATATATATTCTCTTTCATTTCCACCCCCCCCCCCACCGCCCTTTTACCCATCATCCCCTGTTCGACGAAGCAGTGTTAATTTATGAACGATAATTAACATTAGAACGGTATGAAGGCAAGCTGAGAGAGAGAGAGAGATAGAGAGAGTTTGTGTGGGGTGGTTGGTTCCAGGATAATATGTGAGGAATTTTCGGGAGATGGGGGGGGGGAGGGGAGTCGCAGGGGCGGCTGCATCATTGCATGCAGAGGAGAGAAGGTTTCTCCGGGAGCGGGAAATGACAGGAGCTTTTATAAATTATGCCGCAGTTCTTTCTGGAAGAAGAACCTGTCTCAATAAGTCTCTCGAAAACTGGACGACTTGCTTTTGTGGGAACAACAGCAGCAGCAAAGAAATAAGAAGATGAAGACAGTAAGTTGTGCGAAAAGTAGGGTGTCGTTGAGACAAAAGAATGGGAAATCTGCCCACCGAAGAAATGTTCTGGAACTTCTGCAGGATAAGGAAAAGACTGCACGCGTACAGGAAAAAAAAAAGGAGCAGAAGAAGACAATAAATGATTGGGGGGGGGGGGCGAGGGGGGGAGGAGTGAGACTGAGAAGATAAATTTGAGACAATTTTTTTTTAAATTTCTGTTCCGAAGAAATTGTATCTGTTTAAGAGAACTTGCTAATTGGAGTTGTTACTAACAACTCCTGTGATTTAATTTGTGCTTTTTAAAATTAAGAATTGAAATACTCGAGGATACCTTAATCAGCTGGATATTTCAGATGCTAGTACAGTCGAATATCCCGTTTTAACGAATGCCATTACAGCGAAAATCTCGTTTTAACGAACGCTTTGCTAATTCTCTAGATAAGTTTACTAGGAAAAATGCTCGAATTGTTCATAGTCACGTATTCCAGACTTGAAACGAATCTTCAAAGTGTGTTTCCAAATAGGTATTCACGTATTTCAGTTTCGAAATTCGTGGTCACACAATTCCGCCTCCAAATTCATGTTGATGCATTTCATTCTCAACATTCATGGTGACGCATTTTAGTTTCAAAATTCATGGTGATGGATTTTAGTCTCAAAATTCAGGGTGATGGATTTTAGTCTCAACATTCATGGTGATGGATTTTAGTCTCAAAATTCATGTTTCGAAATTCATGGTGATGGATTTTAGTCTCAAAATTCATGTTTCGAAATTCATGGGTGATGGATTTCAGTCTCAAAATTCATGTTTCGAAATTCATGGTGATGGATTTTAGTCTCAAAATTTATATTCACGTATTGCAGCCTCAAATTTCATGGTGACGGATTTTAGTCTCAAAATTCATGGTGATGGATTTTAGTCTCAACATTCATGGTGATGGATTTTAGTCTCAACATTCATGGTGATGGATTTTAGTCTCAAAATTCATGTTTCGAAATTCATGGTGATGGATTTCAGTCTCAAAGTTCATGTTTCGAAATTCATGGTGATGGATTTTAGTCTCAAAATTTATATTCACGTATTGCAGCCTCAAATTTCATGGTGACGGATTTTAGTCTCAAAATTCATATTCACGTATTGCAGCCTCAAAATTTATATTCACGTATTGCAGCCTCAAAATTTATATTCACGTATTACAAATACAAATACAAATACAACGCCACAACAGGCAAATTGCCCAACGAGGCGGCTGACTTAAGAACATCATGGATCCCCGAGCCCCTACCTACTACTACTACACCACACATGCACCCCCCTCCCCCCCGCGGAACCCCCCAACGAATCGGTATATGCGGGAATGTGCGTGTACGTGTAGTGCAACCTGGCGTAAAGTTTGTTTCTGTGTAATGCTTGTTATGTGTTGTGCTGTCATCTGCCCCCAGTTTTACTAACTATGAGTGAAGTGTTATGGTTGAATGATTTACCGTTGTAGGACTATTGCTCTCTGTGGCGAGACTTTTTAACGGGGAGATCGGCTCGCATTTGCGCCTTGAAGTTGGGAACCACAGAAAACCAACTTCAGCCGACCACCACTGTGGGGTTCGAACCCGGATCCTCGCATCATGAGTCCGGCACTATAACCACTCGACCACCACAGCGGCAGCCTCAAAATTTATATTCACGTATTGCAGCCTCAAAATTTATATTCACGTATTGCAGCCTCAAAATTCATGGTGACACATTTTCGTCTCAAAATTCATATTCACGTATTGCAGCCTCAAAATTCATGGTGACGCATTTTAGTCTCAAAATTCATGTTTCGAAATTCATGGTGATGGATGTCAGTCTCAAAATTCATGTTTCGAAATTCATGGTGATGGATGTCAGTCTCAAAATTCATGTTTCGAAATTCATGGTGATGGATGTCAGTCTCAAAATTCATGTTTCGAAATTTATGGTGATGGATTTTAGTCTCAAAATTCATGGTGATGGATTTTAGTCTCAAAATTCATGGTGATGGATTTTAGTCTCAAAATTCATTGTGATGGATTTCAGTCTCAAAATTCATATTCACGTATTGCAGCTTCAAAATTTATGGTGACGCATTTTAGTCTCAAAATTCATGTTTCGAAATTCACGGTGATGGATGTCAGTCTCAAAATTCATGGTGATGGATGTCAGTCTCAAAATTCATGTTTCGAAATTCATGGTGATGGATGTCAGTCTCAAAATTCATGTTTCGAAATTTATGGTGATGGATTTTAGTCTCAAAATTCATGGTGATGGATTTTAGTCGCAAAATTCATATTCACGTATTGCAGCCTCAAAATTCATGGTGACGCATTTTAGTCTCAAAGTTCATGTTTCGAAATTCATGGTGATGGATGTCAGTCTCAATATTCATGTTTCGAAATTCATGGTGATGGATGTCAGTCTCAAAATTCATGTTTCGAAATTCATGGTGGTGGATGTCAGTCTCAAAATTCATGTTTCGAAATTCATGGTGATGGATGTCAGTCTAAAAATTCATGTTTCGAAATTTATGGTGATGGATTTTAGTCTCAAAATTCATGGTGATGGATTTTAGTTGCAAAATTCATATTCACGTATTGCAGCCTCAAATTTCATGGTGACGGATTTTAGTCTCAAAGTTCATGTTTCAAAATTCATGGTGATGGATTTTAGTCTCAAAATTCATGGTGATGGATTTTAGTCTCAAAATTCACGTTACGAAATTCACGGTGATGGATGTCAGTCTCAAAATTCATGTTTCGAAATTCATGGTAATGGATGTCAGTCTCAAAATTCATGTTTCGAAATTTATGGTGATGGATTTTAGTCTCAAAATTCATGGTGATGGATTTTAGTCGCAAAATTCATATTCACGTATTGCAGCCTCAAAATTCATGGTGACGCATTTTAGTCTCAAAGTTCATGTTTCGAAATTCATGGTGATGGATTTCAGTCTCAAAGTTCATGTTTCGAAATTCATGGTGATGGATTTTAGTCTCAAAATTTATATTCACGTATTGCAGCCTCAAATTTCATGGTGACGGATTTTAGTCTCAAAATTCATATTCACGTATTGCAGCCTCAAAATTTATATTCACGTATTGCAGCCTCAAAATTTATATTCACGTATTGCAGCCTCAAAATTTATATTCACGTATTGCAGCCTCAAAATTTATATTCACGTATTGCAGCCTCAAAATTCATGGTGACACATTTTCGTCTCAAAATTCATATTCACGTATTGCAGCCTCAAAATTCATGGTGACGCATTTTAGTCTCAAAATTCATGTTTCGAAATTCATGGTGATGGATGTCAGTCTCAAAATTCATGTTTCGAAATTCATGGTGATGGATGTCAGTCTCAAAATTCATGTTTCGAAATTCATGGTGATGGATGTCAGTCTCAAAATTCATGTTTCGAAATTCATGGTGATGGATGTCAGTCTCAAAATTCATGTTTCGAAATTTATGGTGATGGATTTTAGTCTCAAAATTCATGGTGATGGATTTTAGTCTCAAAATTCATGGTGATGGATTTTAGTCTCAAAATTCATTGTGATGGATTTCAGTCTCAAAATTCATATTCACGTATTGCAGCTTCAAAATTTATGGTGACGCATTTTAGTCTCAAAATTCATGTTTCGAAATTCACGGTGATGGATGTCAGTCTCAAAATTCATGGTGATGGATGTCAGTCTCAAAATTCATGTTTCGAAATTCATGGTGATGGATGTCAGTCTCAAAATTCATGTTTCGAAATTTATGGTGATGGATTTTAGTCTCAAAATTCATGGTGATGGATTTTAGTCGCAAAATTCATATTCACGTATTGCAGCCTCAAAATTCATGGTGACGCATTTTAGTCTCAAAGTTCATGTTTCGAAATTCATGGTGATGGATGTCAGTCTCAATATTCATGTTTCGAAATTCATGGTGATGGATGTCAGTCTCAAAATTCATGTTTCGAAATTCATGGTGGTGGATGTCAGTCTCAAAATTCATGTTTCGAAATTCATGGTGATGGATGTCAGTCTAAAAATTCATGTTTCGAAATTTATGGTGATGGATTTTAGTCTCAAAATTCATGGTGATGGATTTTAGTTGCAAAATTCATATTCACGTATTGCAGCCTCAAATTTCATGGTGACGGATTTTAGTCTCAAAGTTCATGTTTCAAAATTCATGGTGATGGATTTTAGTCTCAAAATTCATGGTGATGGATTTTAGTCTCAAAATTCACGTTACGAAATTCACGGTGATGGATGTCAGTCTCAAAATTCATGTTTCGAAATTCATGGTAATGGATGTCAGTCTCAAAATTCATGTTTCGAAATTTATGGTGATGGATTTTAGTCTCAAAATTCATGGTGATGGATTTTAGTCGCAAAATTCATATTCACGTATTGCAGCCTCAAAATTCATGGTGACGCATTTTAGTCTCAAAGTTCATGTTTCGAAATTCATGGTGATGGATTTCAGTCTCAAAGTTCATGTTTCGAAATTCATGGTGATGGATTTTAGTCTCAAAATTTATATTCACGTATTGCAGCCTCAAATTTCATGGTGACGGATTTTAGTCTCAAAATTCATATTCACGTATTGCAGCCTCAAAATTTATATTCACGTATTGCAGCCTCAAAATTTATATTCACGTATTGCAGCCTCAAAATTTATATTCACGTATTGCAGCCTCAAAATTTATATTCACGTATTGCAGCCTCAAAATTCATGGTGACACATTTTCGTCTCAAAATTCATATTCACGTATTGCAGCCTCAAAATTCATGGTGACGCATTTTAGTCTCAAAATTCATGTTTCGAAATTCATGGTGATGGATGTCAGTCTCAAAATTCATGTTTCGAAATTCATGGTGATGGATGTCAGTCTCAAAATTCATGTTTCGAAATTCATGGTGATGGATGTCAGTCTCAAAATTCATGTTTCGAAATTCATGGTGATGGATGTCAGTCTCAAAATTCATGTTTCGAAATTTATGGTGATGGATTTTAGTCTCAAAATTCATGGTGATGGATTTTAGTCTCAAAATTCATGGTGATGGATTTTAGTCTCAAAATTCATTGTGATGGATTTCAGTCTCAAAATTCATATTCACGTATTGCAGCTTCAAAATTCATGGTGACGCATTTTAGTCTCAAAATTCATGTTTCGAAATTCACGGTGATGGATGTCAGTCTCAAAATTCATGTTTCGAAATTCATGGTGATGGATGTCAGTCTCAAAATTCATGTTTCGAAATTTATGGTGATGGATTTTAGTCTCAAAATTCATGGTGATGGATTTTAGTCGCAAAATTCATATTCACGTATTGCAGCCTCAAAATTCATGGTGACGCATTTTAGTCTCAAAGTTCATGTTTCGAAATTCATGGTGATGGATGTCAGTCTCAATATTCATGTTTCGAAATTCATGGTGATGGATGTCAGTCTCAAAATTCATGTTTCGAAATTCATGGTGGTGGATGTCAGTCTCAAAATTCATGTTTCGAAATTCATGGTGATGGATGTCAGTCTAAAAATTCATGTTTCGAAATTTATGGTGATGGATTTTAGTCTCAAAATTCATGGTGATGGATTTTAGTTGCAAAATTCATATTCACGTATTGCAGCCTCAAATTTCATGGTGACGGATTTTAGTCTCAAAGTTCATGTTTCAAAATTCATGGTGATGGATTTTAGTCTCAAAATTCATGGTGATGGATTTTAGTCTCAAAATTCCTGTTACGAAATTCACGGTGATGGATGTCAGTCTCAAAATTCATGTTTCGAAATTCATGGTGATGGATGTCAGTCTCAAAATTCATGTTTCGAAATTTATGGTGATGGATTTTAGTCTCAAAATTCATGGTGATGGATTTTAGTCGCAAAATTCATATTCACGTATTGCAGCCTCAAAATTCATGGTGACGCATTTTAGTCTCAAAGTTCATGTTTCGAAATTCATGGTGATGGATTTTAGTCTCAAAATTTATATTCACGTATTGCAGCCTCAAATTTCATGGTGACGGATTTTAGTCTCAAAATTCATATTCACGTATTGCAGCCTCAAAATTTATATTCACATATTGCAGCCTCAAAATTTATATTCACGTATTGCAGCCTCAAAATTCATGGTGACACATTTTAGTCTCAAAATTCATATTCACGTATTGCAGCCTCAAAATTCATGGTGACGCATTTTAGTCTCAAAGTTCATGTTTGGAAATTCATGGTGATGGATTTTAGTCTCAAAATTTATATTCACGTATTGCAGCCTCAAAATTCATGGTGACACATTTTCGTCTCAAAATTCATATTCACGTATTGCAGCCTCAAAATTCATGGTGACGCATTTTAGTCTCAAAATTCATGTTTCGAAATTCATGGTGATGGATGTCAGTCTCAAAATTCATGTTTCGAAATTCATGGTGATGGATGTCAGTCTCAAAATTCATGTTTCGAAATTTATGGTGATGGATGTCAGTCTCAAAATTCATGTTTCGAAATTCATGGTGATGGATGTCAGTCTCAAAATTCATGTTTCGAAATTTATGGTGATGGATTTTAGTCTCAAAATTCATGGTGATGGATTTTAGTCGCAAAATTCATATTCACGTATTGCAGCCTCAAATTTCATGGTGACGGATTTTAGTCTCAAAGTTCATGTTTCGAAATTCATGGTAATGGATTTTAGTCTCAAAATTGATGGTGATGGATTTTAGTCTCAAATCTCATGGTGATGGATTTTAGTCTCAAAATTCATGGTGATGGATTTTAGTCTCAAAATTCATGGTGATGGATTTTAGTCTCAAAATTCATATTCACGTATTGCAGCCTCAAAATTCATGGTGACGCATTTTAGTCTCAAAATTCATGTTTCGAAATTCACGGTGATGGATGTCAGTCTGAAAATTCATGTTTCGAAATTCATGGTGATGGATGTCAATCTCAAAATTCATGTTTCGAAATTCATGGTGATGGATGTCAGTCTCAAAATTCATGTTTCGAAATTTATGGTGATGGATTTTAGTCTCAAAATTCATGGTGATGGATTTTAGTCTCAAAATTCATGGTGATGGATTTTAGTCTCAAAATTTATATTCACTTATTGCAGCCTCAAAATTCATGGTGACGCATTTTAGTGTCAAAATTCATGTTTCGAAATTCATGGTGGTGGATTTTAGTCTCAAAATTCATGGTGATGGATTTTAGTCTCAAAATTTATATTCACGTATTGCAGCCTCAAAATTCATGGTGACGCATTTTAGTCTCAAAATTCATGTTTCGAAATTCATGGTGATGGATTTTAGTCTCAAAATTCATGGTGATGGATTTTAGTCTCAAAATTCATGGTGATGGATTTTAGTCTCAAAATTTATATTCACGTATTGCAGCCTCAAAATTCATGGTGACGCATTTTAGTCTCAAAATTCATGGTGATGGATTTTAGTCTGAAAATTCATGGTGATGGATTTTAGTCTCAAAATTTATATTCACGTATTGCAGCCTCAAAATTTATATTCACGTATTGCAGCCTCAAAATTCATGGTGACACATTTTAGTCTCAAAATTCATATTCACGTATTGCAGCCTCAAAATTCATGGTGACGCATTTTAGTCTCAAAGTTCATGTTTGGAAATTCATGGTGATGGATTTTAGTCTCAAAATTTATATTCACGTATTGCAGCCTCAAAATTCATGGTGACGCATTTTAGTCTCAAAATTCATGGTGATGGATTTTAGTCTGAAAATTCATGGTGATGGATTTTAGTCTCAAAATTTATATTCACGTATTGCAGCCTCAAAATTTATATTCACGTATTGCAGCCTCAAAATTCATGGTGACACATTTTAGTCTCAAAATTCATATTCACGTATTGCAGCCTCAAAATTCATGGTGACGCATTTTAGTCTCAAAGTTCATGTTTCGAAATTCATGGTGACGGATTTGGTCTCAAAATTCATATTCACGTACTGCAGCCTCAAAATTCATGGTGACGTATTTCATTGTCAAAATTATAAAAACTATCATCATTAACGAGTTTTGTAAGCATTACAAATAAGCTTCGATGAAAAAAAAAACAAAACGGGACAAGTGTACGAAATAGTCGGAATAAACGAAAATCTGGCCATTCTGCGAGTCCCGTAAAATACGAGACAGCATAATGTTGTAAGTTTGCGGTCTGTCGAATCGTTTCAGACATTTTACTGGTCCTTAGATTCAGAAAGGTTGAGAAAACGCTATCCTAAGTCAGTGTTTCTGAACCTTTCCGAAAACAAGGACCAGTAAAATGTCTAAAACAAATTGACGGACCACTTGTGTCCCTTATTACGGGACATTCCAGTAATTTTGGTTGTTTAGCTTTTGGCCTGGAATTCCTTTATAACGAAGTGATTTCTCCGGTCTCTTGGAGTTCGTTATAACGGGGGGGATTTGACTGTGATGCATATGCATGAAGTAAAAAAATTCCATTGCAAGGACTTACTCAGACTGTTATAAACTGCAAGAGACTCTCCTCGAAAGACTGGTTGTATTTGGAGATGAGGACGAGTTTGGGAAGAAAATTAAACTCTGCCTCCATGGGAACTCGAACCCCCGGTACCTCGTTCGCCGGACGAGTGCGCTACCCCTAAAGCTATGGAAACAGATAGAGTTTTAATCTGCATTGTCGCCATCTGGTGTCCTATGCCATAATCACGAGCTATTAGTTGATTGCTGCCACCGTCCATGTGCGGAGCCATTCAAAATATATATACGCTCCAAGGAAGAAAAATTTCATCCATTTCCATAGCTTGGGGTAGAACACTCAACGGGAGACCGGGGATTCGATTCCCCGTGGAGGCAGAGTTGAATTTTGTCCCTAAATTCCCCATCTCCAAATATAACCAGTCTTTCGAGGAATCTCGTATTAACAAGTGAACAAGACATATTTCTCTACATTATAAACTGGTGTCAATGCGGGAATGATCCTTAATTATCGAAAGCATCTGCTCGGTCCTGGGAAACCTGCTCGGTGGTAGGACCTTCGGATCCAAAAAACAATTTATCGGTGGAATGTTTTAAGATAATCTGTCTGATAGGAATATTCGGGACCACATGTTCGGTGGAAAGACCTTCAGATTCAAAAACGCTTCATCAGTGAAATGAATCAAGACCACCTGTCATGTCCTAGGAAGAAAGATCCTGTGTCAAAAAGAACCTTCAAATAGGAAAAAGGGACTTTTACAGGGTGGATACTATCGACCGTAGGGGCCGTTCAAGCATTACGTAAGCAAATTTTTAGCCATTTTTGCCCTCCTCCCCTTTGTCGGCAAAATTTCGTCATCACTACCCCCTACCTCCTAACGCATATTGGTGGGATCAGAAACGTACGCGGAAGGGGGGGGGGTTAGGGGGGCTCGTGCGCCTCCCCCCCCCCCCAGATGAAAAAAAAAAATCTTTTAAATTAAAATTTCGAAAGAAACTACCTTTATATGTTGTTATAATCGATTTCTGTTAATTTCAATGCTATTTGAAGGCTATGAACGCAAAATTTCTCTTTAAGAAATTCATTGCGACCCACCCTTTAAGTAATTATATGGTAGAACCTTGACCCGCAAACCAAATGTGACCCTGAAGGTTATCTGATGTGGCTTGCCCACCCCCCCCCCCCCCGAAACCTAATTTTTTAAAAAATGAACTAAGCGGCACATTTACAGATCGCTTAAATGACTCGTGGCACTATTCTAGAGCATTTAAGTGGCCCGTGCCACATTTTCAGGTCACTGAAGTAGGCCTCAAAGATGAGCATGCGGGTCTCGTGGCCCGGGCGCTGGACCAGAGGGGGGGCGTAAATTTTATTCTCAAACCTCTCCTTCAACATTACAAGGGGGCGCCAAAAGGCGCACTTGCCCCCTGTGACAAAGCATCTCTAGTTGCGGCCCTGGGAAGAGTATTCCTTTTATTTAAATTTGGCTCTTAATGTCCTTGAGCAGTCCAAAGTGATAATTCCCTTGTCCCTCTAATGTAGAAAATCTCTACCATCCGCAGGGAGAGGGTCTTGCTGTAGCTAAAACAAAGACGTTGGTTGATTGAAGATTCGAGGCCACCTGCTTGGTGGAAGGACCTTTAGATGGAAAAAAAAGTTCATCAGTGGAATATGTTAAGACCACTTGCTTGATCTTTGAAAAATTCGACGCCAGCTGCTCCGTAGAGACCACCAAAGTCATATCGAGGGCTCGCCAAAGCCAAACAGCCGCAGCAGCAATGGCCCAGCATCTGGTCTGGCCACCACAGCCACATCGAGGGCTCACACGAGCCAAACAGCCGCAGCAGCAGTGACCCAGCACCTGGGCTGGCCACCGCAGCCACATCGAGAGCTCGCATGAGCCAAACAGCCGCAGTAACAGCGGCCCAGCACACGGGCCGGTCACACCAGAGACACTTGCGCTGAGTAAACTGCGCGCGAAAGGGTATGTGTCGCGTGGCAGCACCAAAAATTATTTCAAAACCGCGTCCAATAGAGGCAACTGTCGCGCTGCCAGCGGTAACAAATGAGATATAAATAATACATCCTGGGGAACGGCGGACACGGGTCGATGGGGGTGTGACCGGGGGCGGCTTCGGCGTCTGTATGGGTTTGTGGGCCCGTCCTGGGCTTGCCCCGAGATGAGGGGGGGGGGCTGCAAGTTGCTCCGGACGATGGAGGTAGGGTGCCCGGGCCTTACGGTCCGGAGCCCCAATCATAGAAACTGAGAATTGGCCTTCCGTCCCGGAGCACTCAGCTCTCTCCAGCGTGGCCCAACTCCTCGGGGTAAAGGTGCTTATATCCCCCATGGGACAGAGTCTGAGCCATGCCTGGTCTTACAGCTGCTCCTTAGAAGGACTTACGGATCCAAAAATACGTCTAAGTCGAGACCACCTGCCTGTTCATAGGAAAATTTGGGGCCCACCTGTTCAGTGTAAGGACCTGCGGATCCAAAAAAGAGTTTAACCAATGGAATAAGCCAAGGCCTGATCCTGGGCCACCTGCTTGGTGAAAGAATTTTTCGGATCGAAGAATAATTTTATCAGTGAAGTAAAGCAAGACCATTGATCCTGGTGCTAGAAAAATTCCAGTCCACCTGTCTCTGGAAGGTAACCTCTTTTTCCGGATCGAAAAAAGTTCATCTTTGGAATAACTAAGGCCGCCTGCTTGATCCTAGGAAGATTCGGGCCTGTCTGCTCGATGAAAGGACCATCGGATCGAGAGAAAAAAGAAGTAATCGGTGGATAACTCAAGACCACTCTGGCCTGATTCTTGGAAGATTTGAAGCCATCAGATCAGTAGAAGGACCTTCAGATTGCAAAACAGTTCATGAGTGAATAAGTCAAGGCTATTTGTGCCTGATTCCAAGATTCGGGAATGCCTGCTCGGGGGCGGGGGCGGCGGGGGGGGGGAAAGGACTTTCAGATCGAATAACTGTTTATCAGTGGAGTAAGTCACGACCATCTGATGATTCGTTGCCACCTGCTCGATGGTAAGACCTCAGATCCCAAGGCTCCTCAGACAACTGGATCCACGAATACGACATAACCCTGAGGATACTAATTCGATCTTGACTAACCAATTTCAACTAATGATTCACATTTTATAATTTATAAATGAGAGAATCCTGAAACTCATGTATGCGTTTGTAATTTCAGGAAACGTGGCACACGCGCGGATTTGCGGCACGTCAGTTTCTCAGGTAAGTCCACTCAGAATCCTAATTTATTAAGATGCCGGAAACCTCCGACAAGTATGTACCGTGTATATGGTAAATCAATTACCCATTCCAAAGGAATTTCTCCTTAAATTAATTTTTCAAGAGTTCCGAAATCGATCCAATAACCTAACGCTATCGAGTTAAAGTTTACTTGGGGGGGGGATACTCCTGAAATCTATATACGAGTGGGGTATCGTATAGATTTCAGAAAAATTCCCAAGGATACTCCGAAATGTTTTCGCAGTTGAAGGGATTTGTGGGGGGGGGGAGGGGGAGAGAAAGAGGGGGGGGGGTATGTATAAAGGCCAATATAATAATCCTCCATTTTCTCTGCCGGCAGCCATGTTTAATGGATTATTTCATGTAACCGGAGGAAGGAGAGAGAGAGAGTTTGGAAGTCATTCGTGCTCACTCTTTATGCCCCGAAATCGTAATAAGCCCATTACCATTCAGTTCAAGGGAGAGGAAATACCATGAAGAGAGAGCGAGCGAGCGAGATCTTACTATGTACGAGGCATAGTGTGTGTGTTGAGCATATATATATATATATATATATATATACATAGGGCTTTACGACTTTTCGAGCAAGCCGTAATCCGAGTAAAATTTCGAGCAGTGATTTCCAAAGAAGGGGAAAAGAGTTGGGAATATCACGCGCTTGTTCTCATTCTTTATTCTGCGCATTTTTTTTATTTTCATTATTATTCGGGTGTTTGAATTTGGGATGCGGAAAGGTCTTATATATAATAAAATGATAATGCGATTCCAGAGATATTGCTCAGAAATCCGCATGTCCCCTGCGCCTTTTCCCCCTTTTTTTTTTATCCTTAGGCAAAAAATTGGTGTCGCTAAGTTCTTGCAACGCACGTACCACAACGAAGGGAGAGAATGTGGTACCGTGCGTGTATACGCGGTTACGAAGACTTCTTAGTACTCCTTCGCGTTAAGATTTACACACTGCGTGTTGCTGTTAGAGGCTTGAAGCGAAGAAGGATGGCTTTTTGGCAACTTATTTCCCCACCAACCTGCATTTGCATGACGATGCGTCACAGCGTCGCAGTGTTCCCCTCAAGGTGGGCAATGTCGTCCCCTGGTGTGGGCGATGGAAAGGTCCAGGGGTCTAGGTAGAAGATACGGGTATAACATGGGATTATATGGGTACGCCTGAGTTGCGGGGGGGGGGGGGTGACGAGAGAAGAGTTTTCTCTGAAGAAGGTGGGGGCGGCGATGGAACACAAAAAGTTTGGGAAACTATGCTCTAGATAAGTGGTTCTCGACCGGGGAGTGGTATTGGGATACTTCAAGGGGGGGGGGGGCACGGAAGAAAATGGAGAAAGGGGCCGTGACAGGCTGTTTGGAGAGCTGCAGAGAGCTGAGAAGAAAAATTAAGGTGTGAAGAAATAAAGCTTTTATATTAGTGACTATACACTTACAGAGTCCAACAAAACCACCCCATAAAACCAGGAAGGTCTTAGGGCATGGACCCACCCGGGCCTCACCACCTACACTTTACAACAGGTTCCCTAGGATGGGGTTTTTTTGCTGGACCCGGCTAGATTTTTCACAGGACCCTCCCTCCCCCCCACCCCAAAATTAAATTTATAGAATGGAAAAACAAAAAATAATGAAAGCCATATCAGACCTGAGACCCCCGGGCATGACCCCTCACAAGAGTGGGACTGCAGCTCTGCCAGTCCCACTCTTGTGAGAGGGTCATGCCCGGGGGGGGGGGGGTCTCAGGTCCATAAGTGAACTCCACCTTATGATATTTTGTATAGTACAATAAATTTTGAAAATAATATGAGGAAATATGTGGGCTGTTTATTTCCAGCTAAGTTTAGGACAACCATAGCATCAATTTGCCTGAGGGAGGTGCCCATATTGTTGAGACGGTCCGGAATAGAACTCGGACTATTGGGGAGCTCAATAAATTCTAGGCTAGTAGTCTGGAGGCCAATCTTATTTGCAAAATTTTCGTTTAGTATAAATTCACTGAAAAAAATAAAGACTCTGGGTAAGACAGGGGAGCCACGAGAAAAAAAATATAGTTCAAAGGGGGCCACGGGCAAAAAAGGTCAAGAAACACTGCTCTAGATGACTGATTAAGGCCACTCACTTAACAATGGCTAAGTAAATAACCACTAGCAGACGACTGTTGTTTAAGGCCGCTGATAAACAGGGGCTAAGTAAAACCACTAGAAAATGATGGTTGTTCAAAGCCGCTTGTAAACGACGGCTAAGTAAAACCCACTAGCAAACGACGGTTGTTCAAAGCCGCAAGCAAACGGTGGTTAAATAAAACCACTGCAAACGATGGTAAACGATGACTGATGTTGGCAAACAATGGCTGTTCGAGGCAGCTGGTTAATGATGGTTGATTAAGGCCACTTAACGATCTCTAACGGCCGCATTCACCGACAGAGTTTAACTGAAATCGCAGGTTAAAGGATTAGAGATGAACACGGATTGGCTAACCGCTTCGCTTACAAGTTACTGGCGAGAAAAGCGTATGATCTCTATTTGACGAATGGGCGAAAAATATGGTAACCGCGCCCTAACCTAACCGCACGTTAGAGAAAGGTAAAGAAGTATAAGGGGAAAAAACGAATATATAATATATTTTATATATATATACTGTATATAAACAAACAGTATAATACACAAACGATGGTTTTCAAATTCGCTGGTAAACGATGGCCGAGTGAAACCACTGCAAACGATAGTTGTTTAAGGACGCTAATAAACGGTGACTGATGTTAAAAACAATGGTTGATCGTGGCAGCTAGTTAAGGCCACTTAACGATGGCTAAGTAAAACCACTAGCAGGCGACGGTTGTTCAAAACGCTGGTAAACGATGGTTAAGTAAATCCACTAGCAAACGATGGTTGTTCAAGGGCACTAGTAAATGATAGATAGCTCAGTAAAACCGCTAGCAAACGACCTTTATTCAAAGCGCTGGTTAACGATGGCCGAATAAAGCCACTATCAGACGACGGTTGTTCAAAGCCACTGGTAAACGATGGCTCAGTAAAACCCCTAACAAACGATGGTTTTCAAATTCGCTGGTAAACGATGGCCAAGTGAAACCACTGCAAGCGATGGTTGTTTAAGGGTGCTGGTAAACGATGGCTAAGTAAAATTGCTGCAAACGATGATTTTAAGGACGCTGATAAACGGCGACTGATGTTGAAAACAATGGCTGATCGAGGCAGCTTGTTAATGATGGCTAATTAAGGCCACTTAACGATATTTCAGCAAACGACGGTTATTCAAAGCGCTGGTAAACGATGGCCGAATAAAGCCACTATCAAACGGCGGGTTGTTCAAAGCCACTGGCAAACGATGACTAAGTAAAACCCCTAACAAATGATAGTTGTTCAAGTCCTCTGGTATATAAACGACTGCTCAGTAAAACCCCTAACAAACGGTGGTTGTTCAAAGTCGCTGGTAAACGATGGCCGAGTGAAACCACTGCAAGCGATGGTTGTTTAAGGGCGCTGGTAATCGATGGCTAAATAAAACCGATAGCTAGATCACACGGTAAATGCAAACGATGACCCACGTGTAAATGTAAACGATGGCAAGAATGAAAGGAGCCACGATTAAATAATCTTAGGGCAAGGAAACGACCGAGGGCAAACGTTTGAGAACCACTTTAATCGGGTCGACCTCAGAAACCACACCCGGATCACACACAACACAACAAATTCCACTTACAAAAAACAACAAAAAACTCAACAATATAAGAAAACAATACCGCTATTTTCCAGGAAAAAAAAGGAAATCAACTTAAAAATTTCCATATTTTCACTGAATTAATAAACGAAAATTAATTTGCGTCCCAAAACCCAAATTGTTTCTCCTTCAAACCCCCCCCCCCCCCAAAGCAAGGCATTTATACGCGATAATTTTAATGTAAGATTCCCCAAAACGTGGAAAATTCATTCTCGTTCCACAATGGTTGTTCCAAACAAAGGGAAGAGGGTGGAGGGAAAGAAACAATGATAATAATCATGTGGGTAAAGGGGATGAAAAAAAAAAACTTTAAGGGAAAATTAATTTCCGAACCCTGAACCGTTATTCCTCCGATAATTAAAACCACAGAGGGTGAAAAGATAATTACTCGAAGTCGCCCCCCCCCCCACCACAACCCCACAACACCCTAAATTTTTTGTGTGTTCTCTGTGTGCCAAAGGCTAAACAATGGGATAGTTTCTCCATATCTGTCTTCAAACATAGACAAGCTAAGGAAAAAAAAAACACTTTTTTTCCCTTACAATCTGCTTTTTCCCCCCAATTTTTTTCTTTGCTCCACCACGGAGGGATATTTTTTTTCGTATTTTCCCTGGAATAAGATTTTTCTTTTTAAGGAAAAAAAAAAAATTTTTTTTTCAGATAAATCTGTCACCCTCAGAATAACTCTTAGCTAAGAAACCAAGATGGAAGAAGGGAAAAAAATTTTATCCCTTTTTTTTTTTAATTAGACAATAGGGATTTTTTTCCCTCTTTTTTTTTTTCTAGGGAAATTAATTTTTTTCCATAAAAGGGGAAAAAAATAGATTTTTCTTTACTGCGTGTAAAAAAAAAATATAATTTTAACTTAAAAGTCATTTAAGTTTAGTTTGTTTTTAAGTAAAAATTAAGTTCTTTTGTAGGGATTTTTTTTTTCTGTTTTTCCCTCCTTTTTTTTTTCATTTAATTGAATGGTGGGGATTGTTTGAGGACTTTTGCTGATTTTTTTTGGATTTTTTTTTTTGGTAGTCTGAAATGGAATTGCTTTGTTTACGGAATCAGATGATAGTTTGGCTTAGAGTGACAGTGGTATTTGTTTTTGTTTTGGCTGGATGCCATGATGGTCATTTACGAATCTCGTGTTCAGGAAAGCAAGTTCAGCGGGTAGACAGTCCGATGCAACAAAGGACTGTTTGGAAGGCAAGTTCAAGACATGGGCATTCTGATTATAGGATTGTTCGGGAAAGAAATTTAAATTGATGGACATTTTGACATAAGAACTGTTTATGAAAGCAAGTTCAACAGTTGGACATTCCGCAGTAAGGACTGTTCGGGGGGGAGGGGAAATTCAACAAATGGACGTTTCGACTTAAGGACTATCCAGGAAGGAAAGCTCAGCAGATGGACATTCCAAAGTCTGGACTGTTCAGGATAGAAAGTTCAACAGATAGACATTCCGACGTAAGAACTGTCAAGGAAAATAAGTTCAACAGATGGACATTCCGGTGTAAGAACAGTTCGGGAAAGAAAATTCAACTCATAGACATTCCGATGTAAAGTTTGTTCAGGAGAGAAAGTTCAGCTGATGGGCATTCCTCGGAAAAAGTGTTCGGGAAAGACAGCTCATCAGATGGACATTCCATCGTAAGGACTGTCCAGGAGTCCAAGCAAGTTCAACAAATGGACATTCTGGAGGAAGGACTGTTCAGTAAGGAAAGTTCAGCCGGTGGACATTCCGTCATAAAAACAGTTGAGGATAGAAAGCACAGCAGATGGACATTCCGGCGTAAGAACTGTTCGTTGTAAGAAACTTCAGCAGATAGACATTCCGATGTAAAGTTTGGCTAGGAAAGAAAGTTCAGCCAATGGTCATTCCTCGGAAAAAGTGTTTGGGAAAGACGCTCAGCAGATGGATATTCCGACGTCAGGACTGTTCAGAATAGAAAGCTCATCAGATGGACATTCCATCGTAAGGAATGTTCAGAAAAGTAAGTCCAACAGATGGACGTTCTGACTCTTAAAGACTATACATTCTAGAGTAAAGACTGTTCAGTGAAGAAAGTTCAGCCGGTAGACATTCAGTCATAAAAAGAAATTCGTGTTCGAGAAAGAAAGCTAAGGAGATGGACATTCCGGCCGTCTGACGTCAGGATAGAAAGAGCAGCAGATGGGCATTCTGACGTTAGAACTGTTCAGAAATGCAAGTTCAACAAATGGACACTCCGACGCAAAGACTGTTCAAGAAAGCAAGTTCAGCCGATGGATGTGAAGACTGTCTGGGTAAGCAGGTCCGACAGATTAAGGAAAGCAAGTTCAACAGATGGACATTCCGGCATAAGGACTGTTCAAGAAAGCAAGTTCAACAGATGGAAATTCCGACGCAAAGACTGTTCAGGAAAGTTCAGCCGATGGATGTAAAGACTGTCTGGGTAAGCAGGTCCGACAGATTAAGGAAAGCAAGTTCAACAGATGGACATTCCGGCGTTAGAACTTTTCATGAAAGTGACTTTAAAAAACGAACGTTCCGACGTATAAGCATTGCTCAGAAAATCATAACCAACCGAAATGTCTCACGATCGGGTAGAATATTAAGTCAAACCAGCAGATTTTTAGCCCTTTTTAACCCCCCCCCCCTTGTCAGCAAGATTTCGTCCTTACCTCCTAACGCATATTGGGATCAGAGACGTACGTGGAGGGGGGGCATAGGTGACTCGTGCCGCCCCGCCCCCCTAGAGGATCAAAAATTTATTTATTTTTATGCAAAAAAGTAATTTTGAAAAAGTTAAAATTTCGGAAGAAAATACTTTTATATGTTGTTATAACCAATATCTGTTAATTTCAATGCTATTTGAAGGCTAAGAACTCAAAATTTATCTTGGTCCACCCTCTAAGCCAGTGGTTCTCAAGCTTGCGAAGCCCGCGGCCCGGTTTCATTTATTTTTGTAAGTGGAAGGCCCGGTCAAATACAAGACTAATGGAAAATAAGTGAGGGAAAAATGAAACGGCAGATCAGTCGTGGCCCGGTATGAATGATGTGGCGGCTCGGTGATTAAGAAAAATTGCTGTAAGCCATACATGCTAAACCCATGATCTCGCGATCCAAATGTGGCCCTCGACGTTATCTGATGTGGCCCACCACCTCAAATCTAATTTTGTGAAAATGAACTAAGCGGCACATTTTTAAAGATCGCTAAAGCGACCCGTGGCACAATTCCACAGCATTCAAGCAGTCCGTAGCACGGATCCCTCAAGTGACCCGCGACACAATTCCAGAACACTTAAGCGGCCTGTGGCAACATTTAGAGATCCCTTGAGTGACATGTGGCAGATTTATAGCACTTAAGCGGCCCGCAGTGCAGTTATACCTCACTCGAGTTACCCGCGGCACGTTCCCAGATTACTTGAGTGATCCGCGGTTCATTCCTAGATTACTTGAAGTGATCCGCGGCGTCATTACGGATCACTTGAGTAGATGCGTAGCACAGTTCCAGATCGCTTTAGCGGCCCGCGACACATTTTCGGGTCACTTAAAGGATCCGCGGAACATTTAGAGATCCTTAAAGTGGCTCTATAGACCTCTCCTCCCAATAGGGAGGCTGTTGTGGTTCATGTCCCCATAAAACTTGCGAAATGTTTTCCTCGTTTTTGGCACCCCGAAGTAAGATGCCATTAAGAATATTCCATATGTTTATAAAGGGTGGTTGATGACGTATAGTGACACCATTCTACCCCCCCCCCCCGTCATCAGTCAGCAAACCCGTAACCCCCACCCCCTCCTATAGATTCCGGCGTAATACTTGAATGACCCCCTTATAAAGACCTTTCTATTCGACCCCTCCCGACACTATATCGATGTCCGACTGAACTTGACGTCTCCATTTCTTTTCATTACCGTGCCATTACACGTCCCTTGATAAAAAAAGAATTCATTACCCTTCGTATTGAAAAAACATGAATTATACATTTCCCTCGTCGGCCGGCCATCTTGCGCAACCACCTATCCCGAAACTCAAATAAAGCAACTGTTTCCCATTCCCCCCACCCCCCTTTCCGGTAATATAAACAGGCCTTTGACATTTTCGAGGAATAACACACACACACACGCAGACTGGTCACACGATCCTCTGGACATACGCACGCATCGCTCTTCTGGATGACGAGCGGCTGTCCATTCCAATAACCTGGAGTGGAGGGTCCGGAATCCTGATATGTCCGGGCCATTACCGGAGTTCATCCGACCATAACCGAGGACCTCTCGTAATGGATTGTTGGACTGGATTCGTAACTGGATATGGCAGTCGGTGAGTGACCGGTGGTCATTCGTATTGACGGAGGAATTCTGTGTACATGAATAAATACTTGTACATATACTACTTGTGTGGCAACGAGAAAGGGTTTGAAGTTATGGGTATAAAAATCCTTCCGTATCCATTTCTAATGAAAAACCCACTTCACTTATGGAAATGGATATGGCGGATATGAGGGCTAGATGGAAATGCTAGTAAGAACATCATTTCGTGTTGTGGTTTTGGCCGTCCAAATGAGACACTATAATCATAGTAATGGGGACATTTAGTCTTGTCTTATGTTTTGGAATTGTTTGCAAGATCTTCTAGCAACAATATGTCTTTTATCGTCTTACAAGGATTTACATGAGATGCTATTGTTCAAGTCAAGGTTGCTCAAAGTTTTTTTTTTTCGACAGTGATTCGGTAACCGGTTGAGATGATTTATAATTATGGAATTTATCATTTAAATAGCATAATGAAAATGTTTTTAACAACAGCAATAATAGCCATTTTCAGTGGAAATAAATGAGTGCTCCGTAAGGTGGGTCGTTCCGCTCTTTGAAGGAAGTTTCTGAGTTCAGAAATTCAGAAAATATCAAGAAGGGTAAAAATTCGAGGAATGGTGAGAAGATAAGAATTTCGGGGAATGGTAAGAAGATAAGAAATTCGAGGAACGGTAAAAAGATAAGAAATTCGAGGAACGGTAAAAAGATAAGAAATTAGAGGAATGGTAAGAAGAAATTTGAGGAATGGTAAGAAGAAATTTAAGGAATGGTAAGAAGAAATTTGAGGAATGGTGAGAAGGAAGATAAGAAATTCGAGGAATGGTAAGAAGAAATTTGAGGAATGGTAAGAAGAAATTAGAGGAATGGTAAGAAGAAATTTTAGGAATGGTGAGAAGGAAGATAAGAAATTCGAGGAATGGTAAGAAGAAATTTCAGGAATGTTAAGAAGAAATTTGAGGAATGGTAAGAAGAAATTTGAGGAATGGTAAGAAGAAATTTGAGGAATGGTAAGAAGAAATTTGAGGAATGGTGAGAAGGAAGATAAGAAATTCGAGGAATGGTAAGAAAGAAGATAGGAAATTGAAGAAATGGTAAGAAGAAGATCTCTGTCCTTCTTGGTGCTTTCTGAATTTTCTCTGCAATTCTTACCCTTCCTTCAATTTTTGCCCCTTTCTTACCCTTCCTTCAATTTATGCCCTTCTCGTTATTTTCGGAATTTCTGCCCTCTTTACCCTTATAGGAATTTTAGCCCATTTCTTACTTTCCCCCCTTTCTTAAATTTTTTTCCTATTTCTTACTAAATTCCTTTAATTTTCCTAGATTACTTTAATTTATGCCCTTCTTTACCTTTCCTTAAATTTCTGCCCGTCTAGTTGTTCCCGGAATTTCTGCCCCTCTCGATGTTTTCTCAATTTCTGCTTTTCTTTTCATTCCTTGAATTTCTTATTTTTTTACTATTCCTTGAATTTCTTATCTTCTTACCATTCCTTGAATTTCTTATCTTCTTGCCATTCCTCGAATTTCTTATCTTTACCATTCCTCGAATTTCTTATCTTCTCACCATTCCTCGAATTTCTTATCTTCTTACCATTCCTGGAATTTCTTATCTTCTTACCATTCCTCAAACTTTTACCCTTCTTGATATTTTTATGAATTTCTGAACTTAGACCCTTCCTTGAATTTCTGAGTTTCATACATTTCCTTTAATGTCTACATTTCTTACCATTCCTTGAATTTTTACTCTTCTCGATTGTTTTCTGAATTTGTGTCCTTCTCGATGTTTTCTAAATTTCTATCCTTCTTCGAATAACTGCCCTTCTCGAATGTTTTCTCAGTTTCAGCCTTTCTAATCCTCCCATGAATTTTTGCCCTTCTTACCTTTCTTTCAATTTCTTCTCCATATTTTCTGAATTTCTTCTCTCCTTAGTCCATCTTTGCGATCTTCGAAAGTTTCTACCCTTCTCTATATTATCTGAATTTCTGCCATGCTTACCGTTTCCCGTATATCTGCCCCCCCCCCCCAACTATTTCTGTCTTTTGTAATACTTTGCAATAGTTGAAGAACAGCTACAATATTTCCTTATTACAAAAATTTTGCGTCTTCGACGGTCACACATTTCTAAAAACTTTAAACTTTAAGAACATCTTTCGTATCCTGGTGCTCATACGCACGTGCCTTTGCACCCATTTGCACGGGTCCACAAACAACACGAACTCCACCGGCGATCGCTCATGCCCTTAACGAACGTCCACGCGTTAAATTTCAGCGTCCCCCTCGAAAAATCAATCCGAAAAATAATCTCCCAAGTCAAAGCCATAAAGGAAGGTATCCGGATAAAAGCCAGGGCTTAAAACTGGAATTCCAAAAGAGAGCGAGAGCGAAAGTGGTAAAATTCGTATAAATTGGGTAGAAATTCCACCCTCTCTCTCTTCAACTCACCGCTGAACCTCTTACCTCCTTCACCCGACATGATGAATCGAACCAATACCACCAGAACCAAACTTGGAGGCTTAATGCATATGTATTTTGAAATACTTTAGCAAGGGGCCAAGAAGTATGAGAGAAAGGGAGGGGTACACGTGTGGGGAGGGGGGGGGGGCTGTGAAGTTGTCAGTTGATAGGCTGAATGGAGGAAAAGAGCCGAAGTAAAAGCTCTTCCAATTCCCATCCTTGTCCGCTCACACGCCTGGTCCGCTCACCACCTCCAAACTACAAGGAGAAAGAAATTTCTCAATTTCCTGCTGTCTTTTGCAGGCTTATATCGAGGAAAAGGGAGCAGAGAATATACACACACACACACATATATATACCACGGTACATTCTTTTCGGGAGTTGGGGTGGGGTTCGGTCCATTCCTTTTCCTGATTCCCACCACCACCACCGGGGGACCTTATGAATAGAAATGAGCATTGCAGGAGTAGGGGGCGATGGGGGTAAAGAATCCCCCCCCCCCCATACCACAAGCGACTGAAAGGCAATAATTGATATGAAGCGGAATCTCTGGGAAATATAAGAAGCCCCCAAGAAAAATAGCTTGATGGTGGGTACACAGCAATGGAGGGACGGGTATAAATGCGTACATACCACTGAATATTATGGGGGGAAAACATGAAGGATTGAGGGTTGTTCTTGAGACGCGCTTTGAAAGACGGCGATGATTTTTCATTGGAAAGAAAAAACTGGAAAATTTACAGTTCATTTTAGGGAGCGGGGGCCGGAAATATCAGTCTTGGTTTGTTAGATTAACCGGCACCTTTGCGTAGGGTACGTGATGGGACATTCAGGAGTACGCGTAAAAAAACCCACAACGGTGGTAAAAACGGGTTTGGTTATAAAAAAAAAAATTTTAAAAATTTATTTTGACGTAATACATTGTACTGGTGTTTTCCAAAGTGGGCAATATCGCCCCCTAATAGGCGATGGAATTGTCCGGGGGGGGGGGGTGATAGAGCCTACGGGTATAACATGGGATCCTGTGGGTACGCTTGAGTTGGGAACGGGGGGGGGGGGGCAATGAGAAAAAAAAATTCTGAAGTAGGGGAGATGGAACAAAAAGTTTGGGGGAAACTGTATATATATATATGTGTGTGTGTGTGTGTGTGTGTATACTATAGTATAGTGACTATACGGAGTACGCAAACTATTTACTCATTTCTGTGGCTGCGCAAGACTTTCGTATTTCTGTCGCTGCCTGCGCAACACTTCTACGCATTTCTATCGCTGCGCAACACTTCTATGCATTTCTATCGCTGCACTTCTACCGCTGAGCAATCTAGGATTTCGTTACGCATATCTAGGATTTCGCAACACTTCTACGCATATCTAGGATTTCGCAACACTTTTACGCATATCTAGGATTTCGCAACACTACATGTATCTAGAAATGCACGCGTCTTCTACACATTTCTAGCCTACTCACGCCTTCCACGTATATCTAGGAGTTCGCAAGCCTTTTGTGCATATCAACGGAAATGCAAGTCTAATGCGTATTTTTAGGGTTCCTGTGTACTTTTAGGGGATGAGCTAGTCTCCCACGTGCCCCTAAAAGACGCAAGCCTTCTGCGCAATTCTATGAGTTCGTAACACTTCTGCGCATACCTAGGGACCCCCCCCCCCCCACGTATGTTAAGTATTTCCAGGGACAAGCAAGTCCCATGGGCATCAATAGGGGAGGGGGTTATAAACTTTCCACGCATTTCTAGGAGTTCACCCACACTCCTACGCATTTCTAGGAGTTCACCACACTCCTACGCATTTCTAGGAGTTTGCCCATACTTCTACGTATGTTTAGAAACATGCGCGTCTCTTATGCATTTCCAAGAGTAGCCTATGCACGCCTCCCACGGATATTTAGGAGTTCACAGGCCTTCTGTGCATATTTTATGACACCCACGTTTCCTGAGCATTTATGGAGATAAGTAAGTCTAATGCGCATTTCGTGGGGCCTTCTGTGCATAACTGGTGACATGCGCGTCTCCTGAGCATTTATAGAGATAAAAGTCTAAGAAAGTCTAAGGCGTATTTCTGGAACTACGTAAGTACGTAAGATTCTTGTGCACTTCTAGAGGTAAACCAGTCTCCTACGTATTCGCAAAGGACGAAAACCTCCTACGCATATATCTAGGAGTTCACCACACACTTCTACGCATATCTAGATACATACGCTTCTCTTATGCATTTCCAAACAATATATACCCTCCCACGGATATCTAGGAGTTCACAGGCCTCCTGTGAATGACATGCACGTCTCCTGAGCATTTCTAGGAGTGCGTAAGATTCTTGTGCACTTCCTAGGGATAAGCTAGTCCCATACGTGTTCGTAAAGGACGCAAACCTTCTACGTATTTCTAGAAGTTTGCGAAACTTCTACGCGTATCTACCTACAGATTAAGCGTTTCCTACGCATTTCTAGGTGCGAATATCATCAATGCTCTGTTGTTGCTAGAGGCATCGTCTAAATCTAAACGTATAGCATATGCTGTCGATGTTTCAATGTTAAGCGTCTCCTACGCATTTCTAGTTGCGAATATTATCAATGTTCTGTTGTTGTCAAAGGTATAGCATATACTGTCGATGTCGCAATTAAATGATTGCCTATGAGTTGCAATTAAAATAATGGTAATCCTTAAACGTGGCAAACTCAATCAAGAATGGCAATGCCAACAAGGATTGTTGATTTATGAATTTTTTTCACATAGAGGGCGCTAGTTTAAACACTTATCGTTGAATCCATTCCAATAGTCATCAATGTAGAAAATTTCACGCGTTGTTGATGATTCCCGCGAAACGCAAAGCACTTGTATGTACATCCATTAGAGATGTATCAGAATTTCGAGCCTAAGCTTGTTCTAAATTGCCTAATTTCCGTTCTTTGCCGAGTTTCCAATTCCATCTCCCGACGTTGCCGGGATTTGTGTATGATGTTTGAAGAGTACAATAAATACCTAAAAACCGGAACCCAAAAAACCTCGCTCGTACCGAAGACGAGAAACATTATTCTTCTTACTTCTCCTCAAAAGAGTATGTACCCACATACTACGTTCTCCCTCCTTCAGTACGAGTGCTCTACGGCCGCGCACGAGTACTTGTACGTGGAAGTACAGGCCCCGAGAGTATGCGGTAACCGTTTGTCTAGCACTTGTAAAAAGCACTTGTGCCGTCAAAAAAAAAAAATGGAAAGAGTACCGAACCCGTATACTCTGAAGTACCATGTGTATGTAGAACACTATATACACTTTTTCCGAGTCTCTTGACAAAACCCGCCTAGTTTCATTTCTCGTCGATTAGTATTGATTCTTTTTACTGGGGGGAAATCTCTCTCTCTCTCTTTGTACTTCCGAATGTACTTGGTACATATACACACATTGGCACGAGGTACTAGTCATTCACATGCCTTGTATTTCTCCGGAAATGCCTGTATTCTCATTTCGAGTACCTCCTGAAGCACCGAGTAAATAAAGTGCGGAAAAGTGAAACATTTACCGTCTTTAGCGCCCTCTAGCGGTTGCATGGGGGGGGGGGATAAATCTGATGGTCAATCAGAGACGAAAATTAGGTGCAATTTTCCGAAACGAATTTTTTGGCTTAAAGATTAAAGTCTGTACAAAAAACCCCTCGCGGACTTTGAAAAATCCGACTATTCGCTGTCAGGACTCCTCTGTGCTTGCACAGATTTTCGAGCGAAAATCCGAGTGATCGCTGTCAGATCGCGGGACTCTTCTGTGCTTGCAAAAATTTTGGAACTAAATTCGAATATTCGCTGTCAGGACTCTTCTATGCTTAGACAGATTTTGGAGCAAAAATCCGACTAATCACTGTCAGTATCCTACTCTTTTGAGGAACGGGGAATTCTCAACGAGTTATGGAGAACAGGGAATTCTCTGGTTGGACAGACGTCACAAGTGGAGTTCCTCAGGGAAGTGTCCTTGGCCCCATACTTTTTTCACTTTTTATCGATAAACTCGATCAGGGTATCGATGGGATTACTAGAAAATTCGCAGATGATGTGAAGCTAATGGGAGTAATCGGGAATCAAAACGATAGGGAGTTGCTCCAGACCAACTTAAACAGGATTGCAGCATGGGCAAATGAATGGAGCATGACGTTTAGCGTTGATAAGTGCATGGTCGCTCATTTTGGTTCGAACAACCCACGGTTCTCTTACTAGTTGAATGGTGTCACTATCCCGGATGCAACTAGGGTCACCGATTTGGGAATTCTCATTGACGAGCGACTTAGGTTTTCTGAACATTGTTCAGCGGTGGTCAAAAAAGTGAATAGAATGCTTGGTCTCATTTTCAAAAAAGTCTCTTCGCGTTCTCCTAAAGTCATTCTTCCGCTTTTTCGAGGCTTAGTTCGTCCTGGACTGGAGTATGCTGTAAGGTTTTGGAGACCGTACCTACAGAGGGACATAGACTTGGTTGAAGGGGTGCAGAGAAGAGCTACGCGTGTCCTTATTGGCACACAGGGCTTGAGTTATGAAGAGAGACTTCATTTTTTGAATATGCTTACATTGGATGAACGCAGGTGTCGAGGAGATATGATCGAAGTGTTCAAAATTTTCAATGGGATGGATAGGATGGACCATGAACTTTCAGTACACCGCCAATCGACTGCTTTTACAAGGGGGACACCAGTATCGATTGGTGAGGGACAATGCAAGGTGTCGCAGGGAATTTTTCTCTAATAGGGTTGTTAATAAATGGAATAGCTTACCCCCGGAGGTAGTAAATTGTAACACAATTGACACGCTTAAAAAGAAATACGATAAACATGTTGGGGTAAATCGAGAATAAGACAACCATAAGTATTCTTTATGGGCGTTGTATAATATTTTATCATGTGTATATATTGTTTATAATTTGTGTTAATTGCATTTTTAATTGGGTTGCTGTATTTTTGAAGTATAAGACATCCATATTTTTATGGGCATCTTTTTCTCATCCACCTCGTTGGGAATTTTGCCTGTTGTGGCGTTGTATTTGTATTTGAATGAAATTCCGACTATTCGCTGTCAGATCTCAGTTCTCTTCTGTGCTTACAGAAATTTTGGTATAAAATCGGACTCATGAGAAGTCACTGTCAAGACTCTTCTATGCTTGCACAGATTTTGGAATGAAAATCCGACTAATCGCTGTCGGTAGCCTACTCTTCAATGATTGCAAAATGTTTGAGCAAATATCCGATTATTTGCTGTCAGATCTCAGAACTCTTCTGTGCTTACACAAACTCTGGATCAAAATTCGTCTATTCGCTGTCAGGACTCTTCTATGCTTGCACAGATTTTTGGAGAGAAAATCCGTCTAATTACCTACTCGTTTGAGCGAAAATCCTACTATTTGTTGTGTGTCAAATCTCGGGACTCTTCAGTGCTTACAAAAATTTTGGAACAAAATTCGAATATTCACTGTCAGGACTCTTTGATGCTTACACAATTTTTGAGTAAAAATCCGACTCTTTGCAGTCAGCACTCTTCTGCGCTTACACAAATTTCGGAAGAAAATTTATATATGCGAGCTCAGGACTCTCCTATGCTCGCACAGAATTTATAGTGAAAATTCGACCATTTGCTGTCGGGATGACTCTTCTATGCTTGCACAATAGTCATTTACAACAAAAATTCGACTGCTGTTTGTCAGAGATCTATAATGCAAAAATTCAAATATTGGATGTCAGGACTCTTCCGTGCTTTCAGGAATTCTGGACTGAAAATTCGACTATTTTCTGTCAGGACTCTTCTACGCTTGCACTCATTTTGGAGCAAAAGTCCGACTATTCGCTGTCAGGATTCGTCTGTGCTTGCACAAATTTCGGATAGTAAATTTGACCCTTCGCTATCAGAAATGTTCTATGCTTATACGCATTTCGTAGTGAAAATTCTGCTATTTGCTGTTAGGACTCTCCTATGCTTGCACAAATTGCGGAGTAAAAATTCTAATATTTGTAGTCAGGATTCATCGATGCTTGCGACTTTGGAACGAAAATTTGACAATTCGTTGTCAAGGATCTTCTATACTCGAACAAAATTTTGTAACAAAGTTCTGATTGGCTGTCAGAACTCTTCCATGCTTGATGCAAATGCTGGGGGAAAGATCCGACTATATCCATTGTCAGGACTCTTCTATGCTTGCACAAATTTCGGATTAATAAATTCGGCCCTTCGCTGTCAGGAATATGCCCAGACGTATAGGCATTTTATAGTGAGAATTTTTTTGCTGTCTGGAGCGCATGAGAAGTGCTCCTATGCTTGCCCAAATTCCACAGCAAAAATTCCAATATTCACTTTCAGGATTCCCCCTATGCTTGCAAAAAAATTTGGAGCGAAGATTCGACTATTCACTGTGAAGACCACTTTTGTACTTCCAAAAATTCTGGGGTGAAATGCGAATGTATTCACAATTAGGACTCTTTCATCACTGCATAAATGTTGGAGCAGAAAAGTGACTATTCGCTGTCGGGACTCTTCTATGCTTGCGCTAACTTTGGAGCAGAAAATCTGATGTGTTGCGAAAATCATTGTCCGTCAGAACTCTTTTATGCTTGCACCCATTTCGGAGTGAAAGTTCCAATAATCGCTGCAAAAGGATCCTTTCATGGCTCGCGTAATTTTTGTAACAAAATGCAACTATTCGCTGTCGGGACTCTTCTATGTTTGCGCAAATTTTTCGGAAAAATCTGGAATCTATCTCCTGTGCTTGCACGTATTCTCTGGACAATTCTACGTATCCCCTCATAATTTCATTTTCTTGAACTCACGCTTCTTCACAATGCGATTATTATTATCTAGCCAATTAGAGCCAAATTGGTACAGTTTCCCCTTGACCGGATGATTTCTACACTGATTTCCCCCAACCCCCCCCCCCCGTACTTAATGACCACCCTTGAATTTTAATTGAATTTTTTTACGTCGCCATTGACCGGTTTACGAGAGATTTTTCATGGTCATTTGATAGAGGTCAAGGGACATTAAGGTGCGAGAGGAAATGGCCGCTGATGGGCCTGCATCAACAACAACAGGTTGAGGACGGTGGGGGGGGGGGGGAAGAGGTTGAGGAAGCCCCACGTTGGAAGCGGGGGGGGGAAGGGGGGCCGCCAGATTCCGCTGGCCGCGGCGGGCGGAAATTCCGATGTCCGGCACGAGGAGGGGCGCCGAGGAAGGAAGCGGAAAAGGGTGGGTAAGTGACGTCACGGGCCGCTGGCGTTAATTTCCACTTTGTGTGGCCACCACCCTTTAAAAAATAATAATAAAACCACCCTTGTGTGTGTGTATACCGTATACGAGCTTTTCCTGCGGAAGGAACCCGGTAGACCGTGATGGGCTATAACCACGGTGGAAACAAAAAACCACCGAAAATGAAGTAGAAAAGAATCTGACCTTGGCGGTTAACAAGAAAATAAAATGGCCCGATACTTTTGGATTAAAAGTCCTTTTCTTGTCGTTAATGGTCATTTTAAAAAGCAACGAGAACACACGTGGGGCCCCCCCTCATATTTCGTCTGAAGCTTCTTACCGCCCTCCCTTCGGGTAGGTCCCAGAGCCCCCCCCACCCCACAAGAGGCGATATTGCCCGCTCTAAAAATTTATGAATACAGGACACAATTGACGGACCATCGTGTCCCGTATTGCGGGACATACCTGTAATTTTCGTTGTTTCCATTCTTTTTTTTGTCCACACATTTGTCCCGTTTTTTAAACGATAATTACTTGAATTTGTAATAATTACTAAAACCGTAACACACACACGCACGCGCACGCGCCCACACACTGCGTTTCGTAATATTAATTGTATTATGATAATTATGGCAAAAATTACAAATATTCATCTCATATATTTCTTAGGTTTAACATTTTTTCCGCAATTTTTCAGCAATTTTAATGGCAGTCAGTGATTGTACTCACTTTCGGCAATGTTTTTTTATGGCAATTGGCGATGTCCCGTATTTTACGGATAATTATTTAAGATCCCAGTTTACCGTATTTTCCTCAATGAAATATGGTCATCAGATCATTTAAATATTTTTTTTTTCGTGAGATACTGAACATTTTTATTAACTGCGGTTTGTAAGCAGCCCTTTATTTCCCACACTCTTCAGCAATTTTAGCAGTAATTGGCGAATTGCATTTAAAGCAATCAGTTAATTTTTGGAAAAAAACTTAAGTGATATCCCGTATTTACACTCATTGACATAAAAATTTTCGCACCAAGAAATACTTGTGGGATCGAAACGAAAGTTGGCCTGAAGGTACATGTCGGGCAGATATGCAAATGATTAGAAATGCAGCGTGATTGCGCATTGCCACTAGAGGGCGTTGAACTTCGTTCTCCTTGGAGTATAAAACAGGTAAGCAGAGCTTGCTGGAGTGTATTCAATCGTTTGCAAAGGAAATGCTGAGGTAGACATGCCGTTACGCCGCCGTCGAAGACCATATGAGCAGTTGTCAGAGTTCGATAGGGGAAGAATCATCGGGATGATGGAAGCTGGGTGGTCAGCTCGGCGAGTAGTTCGTCAACTGGGCCGTTCTGATTTTACTGTGAGGAGGTGTTGGGACCAGTGGACAGAAGAGACGTCATTTACACGGCGACCAGGTTCAGGACGCCCTCGACAGACCAGTCGTCGAGAAGACCGTCACATCATCCGAAACGCACGCGTAGAGCCAACTGCCTCATTGGCCGCTATCCAGACACAGGCAGCAGCTTCACTACGGGCCCCTGTGTCTTCCCGAACCATCGCAAGGCGCCTGACTGAAGGACATCTGGTATCGCGGCGCCCATTACGTGTGCTGCCAATCACACCCACCCACCAACGCCTCCGTTTGGAGTGGTGTCGAGCACGACGGGATTGGACTGCAACGGAATGGAACCAGGTCGTCTTCAGCGACGAATCGAGATTCAACTTGAGCAGTGATGACAATCGTGTTCGTGTGTGGAGGCCCCGTGGTGAACGCTTCAATCCTACCTTCGCTTTACAGCGACACACCGCTCCCACAGCTGGTGTCATGGTATGGGGTGCCATTGCTTACGATACACGGTCACCCCTAATATTGATCCATGGCACAATGACAGCCCATCGGTACGTCCATAACATCCTTCAGCCACATGTGTTGCCACTCATGGCAGGGCTCCCAGGAGCCATTTTTCAACAAGACAATGCTAGGCTACACACAGCAAGGATGTCACAAGACTGCCTCCGCCACATTACCACCCTTCCCTGGCCTGCTCTATCCCCAGATTTGTCACCAATCGAGCATATCTGGGATCATTTGGGACGGCAAGTTGGACACCCTACGAGGTTGGTCGAACTAGAGGCGCATTTACAGCAACTGTGGAACGAGATGTCTCAGGACATCATACGGAACTTGTATGCCTCAGTGCCCGCTCGTATCGCATCGTGCATTCGCGCTAGAGGGGGTCCAACAGAGTACTAAAACTTCTGTTCATCTGCACTTTTTTCTGCAATAAATGATCATTTTTCTTGGATTGATTTTCTAATCACTTACTTATATCAACGTAGTACTTACATGTGTAAAATTTCGTTTCATTTTGACGACTTTTTCTGGGTGCGCAAATTTTTATGGCAATGAGTGTATTATCGCAATTTACTGCAATCCCCTCTGGTTGATGTATGGTGAACAAAAGTATGAAGGTATAACTTTATTCGAACTCGTATGGGGAAAAGAATAATATCAATTACAACGGGAGGAAAATTTTATCAAGCCCGCCTGCGGACCACCTCGGGGCCGCGAACCATAGGTTGAGAAACGCTGACCTATTTTCTATGAAAAAGCCATTTTTACGTCGAATTTTAGGCAAAACTCGGGTAAAATTCGGAACACGATTGCAAAAAATTTTGTTAATGAAATGTTCTGTAATTTTCACAGTACATTAAGCTAGTGATGTTGCAGGTTGTGAACCAAAATTTGAAGAATTGCATGCCATGCTCAGAAGGTACACCCAAATACGTTAACGTACGCGTGAATTTTTTTGAAATTTCACCCCACATTTCGTCTGTAAAACACTGAAATTCAAAAACTGTATGTGATCATGTACAGGGTGGGCAAAAAGTCCGTAGAAACGTTAAAAAATTCATAAAAACCGGAAAAATAACCGAAATAAAAAACGGTTTGCAGGGTTAGCATCGCTAGGTCATGGGAATTTAAATTCTCTTTTTTAGGGGCCTGTGAAAAAGTCTAGTGTGGGAGCCTGCCAAAGGTCGTAGTCTGGGGAGCCCTGCTCCAGGAATATTTTTAAGACAGGGGGAGAAATAACTAAAAAAAACGCCCGATAGGCGGCGCTGACGTCCACAAGTCAAAGAAAAGATACGCAAATAACGAACAGAATGCCTCCAAAGCGTTTATTACAACAGTATGTGTTCTACGTGACCACCACCACACACCGCAGCGGGATAACACATTGCAGAGCTAGTCACGAATCCAGCAACGGCAGAGTGTACAGGTCCACATACACAGGTTTACAACGATGAACTGGTTGTGGATTACAAGCGCAAGTTCTTATAACCGTCTCGTTAGCATATTTTTAAGTTATTCACCCCCCCCCCTCGTCTTAAAAAAATGCCGTGACCTGGCGATGCTAACCCTGCGAACCGTTTTTCATTCCGGTTATTTTTCCGGTTTTTTATGAATTTCTAAAGTTTCTACGGACTTTTTGCCCCCCCTCCCCCCGTATTACTTATATGTACAAACGCAACACGAAAGTAGACGTAACTTCGGTTCTGAGCTTCACATAAACAAAACAAGGCATGTTTTGGGTTCACAAAGAATAGGGCTTTTAGAAAAAAATAATAAAATAAAAATCGATCCCCCCCCCTAACTGAGCTATATCATAAAATCCCATTGTGCATCTGTAGCCTCCACCACCCCTATATCGCTCCCCGGGCGATATCGCTCCCCCCCCCGACAAATACTGCTATAGTCTGTACACGAGCCGCATCGCGAGGTCCCAAATTCGAACCCCCACCGTCGCCACAGTGGCGGTCGGCAGAAGTTGGTTCTCTGTGGTTCCCAACTTCGAGGCGCGAATGCGAGCCAATTCTCCCCCTTAAAAAGTCTGGCCACAGAGATCTCAACAGTCCTACAACAATACAATTATTCAATCATCACACACTTCACTCATGGCTAGAAAACTTGACGGCAGATGAAAGCATTACACAGAAACAAACTTCACGTCAGGTTCACTATACATATACACACGCATTTCAACATGTATCAATTCGTTAGAAGTTCCGCAGAGGAATATGGACGAGGTGCACATGTCTGGTTCAGTAGTAGTCTGTACGGAGCCGCTGTGGTGGTCGAGTGGTCATGGTGACGGACTCGCGTCTCGAGGTCCCGGGTTCGGCCGTCGCCACAGTGGCGGTCAGCAGTAGTTGGTTTTCTGTGGTTTTCGCACTTGAAGGTGCGAAGACTTTTCAAAGACGATCCGATCTCCTCTTTGAAAAGTCTCGCCACAGAGAGCACCAGACTTACAAACGTAATTCAGTCATCATAACACATCACTCACTTCACTTCTGAAATATAGATGGCAGCACTGAAAAATCAAACACAACACTATACACGCACAGTTACACTTCCCGCAAAACTCACTAGGTAGTAAATCGCGCATAGATAGTGATAGACCTGAGTTGTGCTCAGTTTGAAAGAAAGGGAAGTCTGTCAGAGTGAAAGTCATCTCCATCTGACCCGAAAGGGTATTTTTATTTACAGTGTTTCCCAAATTGGGTGGTAACGCCCCTTGGGGGGGGGGAAATTCTAATCTACATGGATCCCTTAACATTTGCCTGTACAGCAGGGGGATGTTAACCAGGGGTCCACGGAACTCTTGGGATCCGTGGGCGTGGATGAGAAAACTGTTAACTCATTGTTTCTTACATTCTATATACTGATTATTATTTGGTAAGGGGGATCTGTGGCCTCCATTTTATTTTCACGGGGAGGAAGGTGGGGGGGGGGAGGATCCGTGGACTTCATCTCACTGGCGGCACAGAGTCCGTGGAACATGAAAGGTCAAGAACCCCCTGAACTATAATTACGACACTTTAATTTCAATCAAAACTTTGCCAAGCTTACATTGAATATTTTCCTCATTCATTCTCCCAGTGGATGATATTGCTGAAATAGTTCCTGGATTCCACAATAGATGGCAGCGCACTTCCGTTTAGCTAACGCAGTGGTTCTTAAGCAGGGGTCCTTGGATAAATTTCTCAGGGGTGTGCTTGAGCGCGGATGAGAAAATTGTTTTCACACCGCTACAAGTATACGCTGAATATTATTTGGTAAACGGGGTACGGGGCCGTATTTCATTGGAATAGGGTTAAGAACCTCTGACGTAACGGTATAGTTTGAAAACAACAAAAACAACAAATTCTAAAATTACACAAATCAAGTGAAAACATAGAAGTGAAATTGGAACCAAAGCTGAAATTGAAGTGGGCTCTGTCATACACACAGCTGCAGGTTCTGACGTGAATGCGTTTTCTGTGCCGTGAATCGCGTGTTAGGTACCTGGGCGTTAGACGTAATGAAATTATGTCATTGTCATCGGCTTTGTCTTTGGGATAGCAAACGAACGACACCAATGCCGTCTATTTTCGTTGGGAACTGCCCGAGATATAGCGGAAAACAATTCGTTACGAATCAGGGCCATGGCTCTGACGCCCAGGTGGGAAGAGATATCGAAACCGGAGTAATACCATTGTATGCACCTTTGTTACGTGCATCTGACGATACCATTGCTTTTGACTTGATTTGCGTACTTTTTGAGGTATAGCGGAAAACAATTTGTTACGAATCGAGGCAGTAGGCCTGGTGCCCAGACGGGAAGAGATATCGAAGCAAACTTGATATCATTGAATTTTCCTTTAAAATATGAAATCTGAGGATACCATTACTTCTGACGTGAGTTGCGTACTTTTTGAAATACAGCGGAAAACAATGTGTTACGTGTCAGGGCCCTGGCCCCCCAGACAGAAAGAGATATTGAAACCGGTGTAACATCATTGAATGCACCTTTAGAATGTTCAATTTATGATACAATTGCTTCCGACGTGAGTTGCGTACTTTTCAAGATATAACGGAAAACAATGTTTTACGAGTCAGGGTCGCGGGCCTGGTGCCCAGACGGGGAGAGATATCGAAACCAGAGTAATATACTGGATGCACCTTTAGAATGTGCATCTGATGATACCATTGCTTCCAACGTGAGTTGCGTACTTGTCAAGATATAACGGAAAACAATGTGTTACGAGTCAGGGCCGCGGGCCTGGTGCCCAGACGGGAAGAGATATCGAAACCGGAGTAATATCATTGAATGCACCTTTACAATGTGCATTTGATGATACCATTGCTTCCGACGTGAGTTGCGTACTTTTCATGATATAGCGGAAAACAATGTGTTACGAGTCAGGGCCGCGGGCCTGGTGCCCAGACGGGGAGAGATATCGAAACCAGAGTAATATACTGGATGCACCTTTAGAATGAGCATCTGATGATGCCATTGCTTCCGACGTGAGTTGCGTACTTTTCATGATATAGCGGAAAACAATGTGTTACGAGTCAGGACCGCGGGCCTGGTGCCCAGACGGGAAGAGATATCGAAACCGGAGTAATATCATTGAATGCACCTTTACAATGTGCATTTGATGATACCATTGCTTCCGACGTGAGTTGCGTACTTTTCATGATATAGCGGAAAACAATGTGTTACGAGTCAGGGCCGCGGGCCTGGTGCCCAGACGGGGAGAGATATCGAAACCAGAGTAATATACTGGATGCACCTTTAGAATGAGCATCTGATGATGCCATTGCTTCCGACGTGAGTTGCGTACTTTTCATGATATAGCGGAAAACAATGTGTTACGAGTCAGGACCGCGGGCCTGGTGCCCAGACGGGAAGAGATATCGAAACCGGTGTAATATCCCTTCTATATGAATGCACCTTTATAATGTTCAACTGACGATACACCATTGTTTCTGACGTCATTTGCGTACTTTTTGAGATATAGCGGAAAACAATTTGTTACGAGTCAGGGCCGCGGGCCTGGTGCCCAGACGGGAATAGATATCGAAACCGATGTAATAAAAAAAAAAAAAAAATGCGTGCACCTTTGTCATGAGCAAGCATCAAACGACACCATTACTTTTGGCTTGCGTTCAGCGTAATTGCGTTTAAATTAATTTCCTCACGCAACTTTTTGTGAATGCTCCCCAGTATCATCATCATCATCATCATCATCATCAGGTGATTTAAAACCACGTGCTCACGTCACACAGAAACGGTGATTGTTTCGCGACCGCTATGACCATCACCTGAAACCAATCATTTCACTCCCGGGAGACGCCGCAACCAAGGCGCGATATGAGCTACCACGTAGCGGAACTGATCTGGACACGAGATTAAAACAGACACTGGTTCGAAACCTGTTCCTTACGAACAAAAAAAGAACTTCGCGATGAATGAATGAAATCTAAAAAGTGGGATCAGATCAGATGAAATCTTTCTCTATCCCTTTAAGCCTTACCATCATAAACACTGGTTATGCCCTAAATAGTTCCCATTCACTCGAGTTTCGGGTCAAACGATTGCAGTGACCCCTTTTCAACGGTTGCCGAGTCGGCCCCATGGCAGCGTTTCTCAACCTTTCTGGAAATCAAGGACCAGTGAAACGTCTTGAAAACAATTCGACGGACCACTTGCGTCCCGTATTACGGGACATTTTCGATGTTCCGATTTCTTTTCTTTTAATACATTCGTCCCTTTTTCTTTTTTTTTAATCTACGATACTTATTTGAATTCGTAATATCTAAAATATGGAACACTTAGCGTTTTCATAACACAGCCGATCACGTTTATAACGTTCCCACTTATAACGTTCCCACTTATAACGTTCCCACTTATAACGTTCCCACTTATAACGTTTTCCCGCTTAGTACGGATTACTTTCGTGGTCTCAACTCTAATGAATTCTCGTTAGGATTTCGCGTTTAAAACGTTTTTCCCGCTGACAACGTTTCTCCATGACGGGTTTTTTTTGGAAAACGTTATAAGCGGGATCGACTGTATATACGTTAAATCATTATAATTATGACAGAAATGATAAATTTTCATCTCACAAATCTGTCAGGTTTAATGTTTTGTCCACTAATTTTTTTGGAATTTCAATTGCGCATGTGCCTACTTCTGACAATGTAGGTGACGTCCCGTATTTTACGGATTATTATGCCATTTACTATCCCTATTTTACCGCATTCCCTGTCCCCTCAAATATGGTCATCAGATAATCCGAATATTGTTTTCGTGAAACTCATTTTTGTTTTAGCAGCAAATTGCATTTAAAGCAATAAACTGCAATTTTCGAAGAAAAATTTAATGATTTCTCGCATTCGGGGGGGGGGGGGCGGGATTCTTCGATGATGTATGGTAAACCTAAGTATGAAGGTACAGTTTTATTTGAGCCCATACGGATGTTACTAATATATCAATTTAATGAGTGAATAATTTCATCGCAAGTCTGACTGAGGACCACTTCTGGTCCGCGGACCATTGCTTGAGAAACGCTGGACTATGTGTGGGAACCAGTCTTGACATTTAATGAAGCTAGTTCTTTTTTTCTTGCCTTTAAAATGCATTTTACATGGAGGCGTATTTACTATTTCGCCGCCCGCGGGCTACGTGAAATTTGCAGCCCTTATAGTTTAATTTTCCTGACCCACCCATTCCTCGAATTCGCCGCGGTGTTATAACCCGCTTAGCACCCTCCGCCTTTAAATATGCCCGTGTGTCTAAGTCCTATCGGTTACTCAAATGCTTGCGCACTGTTTTGGTCGCTCACATGCTTGTGTATTCTGTTTTGGCCTCTCACATTCTTGCGCACTCTTTTGGTCAGTCACTCTCATGCTCACGCACTCTCTAGGTTACTCTTATGCTCACGCACTCGCTAGGTTACTCTTACGCTCACACAATCTTTAGGTCACTATTTCGGCCATTCACATGAAGCACACTGTTTCAGTCACCCCCATTCATGCATACTTTTTTTGTAATTCATATGATTGCACACGCTTTGCGTCGCTCTTTTAGTCATTCACATGCTTGCACTCGATTTTCGTTACTCTTTCTTCTCATTCACATGCTTGCACACGCTTTGAGTCACTCTTTTGGTCATTCACATGTTTTCACACTGTTTAAGTCACCCACATACTTACACACTGTTTTGGCCAGTCATATGGCTGCACACGCTTTAGGTGACTCTTTTAGCCCTTCACATGCTTGTAGACTCTCCAGGTCACTCTTTTAGCCCTTCACATGCTTGTAGACTCTCCAGGTCACTCTTTCGGCCATTCACGAGCTTGCTCACGCTAATTATCACTCTTTCGGTCATTCACGAGCTTGCTCACGCTAATTATCACTCTTTCGGTCATTCACGTGATTGCACACGCCTTGCGTCACTTTTTTGGTCATTCACAAGCTTTGCATCACTTTTTTGGTCATTCACATGTTTGCACACTGTTTAAACCAACCACGTACTTACACACTGTTTTGGTCATTCACATGTTTGCACACTGTTTCAACCAACCACGTATTTACACACTGTTTTGGTCATTCATATGCTTGCACACACTTTAGGTCACACTTTCAGCCATTCACATGCTTGCAGACCCTCTAGGTCACTCTTTCTGTCATTCACATGCTTGTAGACGCTCTAGGTCACTCTTTCTGTCATTCACGGAGCTTGTTCAAGCTTTACGTCCCTCTTCAGGCCATTCACGTGCTTGCACACGCTTGGCATCATTCTCTTAGTCATTCGCATGTTTTCACACTGTTTAGGTCATTCATATGATTGCACACACTTTAGGTCACACTTTCAGCCATTCACATGCTTGCAGACCCTCTAGGTCACTCTTTCTGTCATTCACGGAGCTTGTTCAAGCTTTACGTCCCTCTTCAGGTCATTCACGTGCTTGCACACGCTTGGCATCATTCTCTTAGTCATTCGCATGTTTTCACACTGTTTAGGTCATTCATATGCTTGCACACGCTTTTGGTCATTCACATGCTTGCACACACTTTTGGTCATTCATATGCTTGCATACGCTTTTGGTCATTCATATGCTTGCATACGCTTTTGGTCATTCATATGCTTGCACACGCTTTTGGTCATTCATATGCTTGCATACGCTTTTGGTCACTCCTTCAGCCATTCATGTACTCCAGAATGTGGGGGCCACGGCTTCCTGCCCACTTGAATCAAACATCAATTTCAAAGCTTGATAAAATATTCTTTTATAAAAATATTCTTTTATGAAAATATTCTTTTATAAAAAAGTTACAAGCCTGAACGAAATTAAACGTATCCAATTTCTCTTTCCCACGATAAAACATCTTAATTGCCACCGACGTAATTCGGCACGAAAAACGTTCGGGGCTGACAGGGATGCAGCCAATGGTCCCAGCATACGGGGGGCCCTGCTCCAGCATGGGGAAGGGGCACATATTAAATTCAAAGCCTGATAAAAAAAATCAAATGAATTAAGTTCCAAGCGTGAACGAAATTAAACGTATCCAATTTCTCTTTCCCACGAGAAAACATCTTAATTGTCACCGACGTAATTCGGCACGGAAAAACGTTCGGGGCTGACAGGGCTGCAGCCAAAGGTCCCAGCTTACGGGGGCCCTGCTCCAGGATGGGGAGGGGTCACATATTAAATTCAAAGCCTGATAAAAAAAATCAAATGAATTAAGTTCCAAGCCTGAACGAAATTAAACGTATCCAATTTCTCTTTCCCACGAGAAAACATCTTAATTGTCACCGACGTAATTCGGCACGAAAAACATTCGGGGCTGACAGGGCTGCAGCAAAAATTCCCAGCTTACGGGGGCCCTGCTCCAGGATGGGGGAGGGCACATATTAAGTTCAAAGCCTGATGAAAAATCAAATGAGTCAAGTTCCAAGCTTGAACGAAATTAAACGTATCCAATTTCTCTTTCCCACGAGAAAACATCTTAATTGTCACCGACGTAATTCGGTGCGAAAAACGTTCGGGGCTGACAGAGCTGCAGCCAAAGGTCCCAGCTTACGGGGGCCCTGCTCCAGGATGGGGAGGGGGCACATATTAAATTCAAAGACTGATAAAAAATTCAAATGAATTAAGTTCCAAGCCTGAACGAAATTAAACGTATCCAATTTCTCTTTCCCACGAGAAAACATCTTAATTGTCACCGACGTAATTCGGCACGAAAAACGTTCGGGGCTGACAGGGCTGCAGCCAAAGGTCCCAGCTTACGGGGGCCCTGCTCCAGGATGGGGAGGGGGCACATATTAAATTCAAAGCCTGATAAAAAAATCAAATGAATTAAGTTCCAAGCCTGAACGAAATTAAACGTATCCAATTTCTCTTTCCCACGAGAAAACATCTTAATTGCCACCGACGTAATTCGGCACGAAAAACATTCGGGGCTGACAGGGCTGCAGCAAAAATTCCCAGCTTACGGGGGCCCTGCTCCAGGATGGGGGAGGGCACATATTAAGTTCAAAGCCTGATGAAAAATCAAATGAGTCAAGTTCCAAGCCTGAACGAAATTAAACGCATCCAATTTCTCTTTCCCACGAGAAAACATCTTAATTTTCACCGACGTAATTCGGTGCGAAAAACGTTCGGGGCTGACAGGGCTGCAGCCAAAGGTCCCAGCTTACGGGGGCCCTGCTCCAGGATGGGGAGGGGGCACATATTAAATTCAAAGACTGATAAAAAATTCAAATGAATTAAGTTCCCAGCCTGAACGAAATTAAACGTATCCAATTTCTCTTTCCCACGAGAAAACATCTTAATTGTCACCGACATAATTTGAAAAACGTTCCACGAGCTATACGACACTCTGAAATAAATCGAATAAACTAAAAAAAAATTAAAAAAATTAAAATCATTATATATTCGTCTGAGAGAGAGAGAGAAAAATTTAATTACGGAAATTCTTTTTTGGCTCACGACGATAATAATAATGCATAAAACGATAACAGCAACAATAAAAATATCAAGTATCGAATCGTGAGAGATCATTATATTTCCAAGTTTGGAATTAATTAATTTTTATTCCTCCTCCTGGTCATTAGTGTCGGATATATCCGTCCGACTGTGGTCACGTCTGCAGCCCGTTCTTGAACAAAACGTCTCCTTCCCCAATGATGTTAACTCTTTCTTGCCCGATGATGATGATAAACCATTTCGATAACAACCAACAAACGTCTCGTTAAAAATAATCTCTCCGGCTGGTATCCAATTAGTGCTTCGGTAGCCATTATTCCCGGTAGCATTGTTATTGTACTTGGTACGTGAGGTTTGGGAATTCCTCTCTCTTTCTCTCTCGCTGATTTTTTTTTTTTAAATAATAATAATTATTAATGATTGGTGATAGTGACTTGACTGCATGTGATTATTCGGTCTGTTGATCACAATTAGTGCTGGCATGTTTGGATGTTTTTCATATCTCCGAATATGTGTCTCGTCATTTATTATTATCATTATTATTATTATTTTGGAAATTATCGTGTTATTCAAAAATTTTCAATTTTTGATTGTTGGTTGTCGTTATCTGATTTTTGTTTTTTAAATTGAAAGTTGAGTTTTCAGTTTTGTGGTGTTTTGTGGATTTCAGTTTTATTAGGTATTCAATATTCACGCACATATATGATTGTGATGTATGAGTTGTCTATTGTTTCGATTTTTATTTTGATCAATTTTCTTTCTGAATTTGGACTTTTTAAATTAGTTAAAAAAAATTTTTTTTGTTTTTTTTTCATTTTTTACGTTTTTTAAAATTTTTAAATTGTTTTTCTTTTTTTTACTTATTTTCAAATTGTTTTTCTTTATTTACTCATTGTTAAATTTTTTCCATTTTTTTACTCATTTTCAATTTTTTTTCCATTTTTTACTCATTTTCAATTTTTTCCCATTTTTTACTCATTTTCAATTTTTTCCCATTTTTTACTCACTTTCAATTTTTTCCCATTTTTTACTCATTTTCAATTTTTTCCCATTTTTTACTCATTTTTTTAAATTTTTTCTGCTAATCCTCCCTTTTTTTACTTCACACACACACAAAACATTTTTCCAATTTCTTTCCATTTTTTCTCTAAAAAGTTCAAATTCTTTCTCGAGAATTCTTCCTATATTTCTTTTTCGAATTTTTTTTCCCCTTTTCTTTTTCCCAGTTTGTAAATTTTTCATTTTCATTATTAATTTTTTGATTACATGGTAATTTTTTTGGTGATAGTGACTTGACTGCATGTGATTTTACTCAGTCTGTTAATCACAATTAGTGCTGACGTGTTTGGACGTTTTTGTTTCTGTATCTCGTCATTTATTATTATCATTATTAATATTTTGGACATTATCGTGTTGATTGTTATTATTTGATTTTTTCAAATTAAATTTTCGTCAATTTTTCAGTTTCAGTTATTTTGGATTTCAGCTTTATTATGTATTCATTCTTGACACTCATACGTTATTCAAAATTTCTTATCGCTTTGATTTTTACATTCATCATTTTTTAAATTTGATTAAAACTTTTTTTTTAATTTTTTAATTTTCTTTCAACTTTTTAAATTTTTTTTTCAATTCTTAATATTTTTCATTTTTTTTACTTATTTTTGAAATTTTTCTAATTTATTTTTTTCACTTTTTCATTTTTTTCTTATTTTGATTTTTTTTTCTTATTTTTGAATTTTTTTATAGAAATTTCTCTTTTTACAAAAATTATTTTGTTACAGAATTTTTTACATTTATTTTTTTGTTTTAAAATTTGAAATTTAAAAAATTTTCTCAATTACGCATTTTTGCCCCATTTAAAAAAAAATTATTTTTCAAATTTGAATTCTTATTTTTTGTTTCAAAATTTTTTTCTCAAAATCCTTCAAATTTTGTTTCCATCTTCATTTCTTATTTTGTTCCGTTTCTTAATTAATTTTTTTTTCAACCAATTTCTTAGAAAAACTATTTTAATTATAATTATATAATTAATATTTCAATTATATAAATTAAAATTCTGTTACTGGCGTACATTACATAAAGCTTTCATTGTGATATTGGTGGTTAAAGCGCTATTGGTGAAATTGTTTTACCGCAGTTTACCAATTCTTTCAATTTTTATGAATTTTTAAACTATTTACGAATTTACGGGACACCTCGTACGTATAACTTGTCGGGGGCCACGCAAGCAGCATCGGGCCAGCAGCAGCTGGCTACCCGTGACACTTTTTTCGGCAAGTGGTAGATTTTCTTCGTTCCGCAAATCAGGGCCGTCTCGAAAACTTCGCGGGTGCCCCAACCCGGGCAAATTGATTTTTCCTGAGGGTCCTCCCGTAGAAATGATTGCTAACCGATTTGCATGTTTAATTTCGAAAATCTCGACGAGATCTCGTTATCATAAGCAGGGGCGGCTCGAGCTCACCTGCCGCCTGGGTGCGAAGCCTCATGTGCCACCCTAAAGGTGACCGTGGCGAAAAGCTGACAGGGCTGTAGTCAAGGGAGCCTCGAGATAAACCTTTTTTCAATAGAAAGCAGCACATTTTGCGTGTAGAATCATCGTGACCATACGTCCCGCTTTTGAAGCAAATTCATCTGCTTTTTGGATTATTTTATCTTTCTTAACAATGTCAAATAACTTAATCCTCGAAACAGCTCTTATTAGTGACTTATTAACACTTGTTAGTGAATTATTAACACTTGTTAGTGAATTATTAACACTTGTTAGTGAATTATTAACACTTGTTAGTGACTTATTAACACTTGTTAGTGACCCACAGAAATTTATTTCAAAGGCGAAGCTTTTCATTACCTTCAGTTGAGCGTTCTGAAACACATGGGCGGCTCTTGGACCAGGTGACCCATTGCGGCCGCACGGGGAACCGCTCAAGAGGGGTGCCAATTCCGAAGTGAGTTGGTGAAAAGGGTTTCATTGACGTGAAAAAAATCAAAGATAAGGATTTCTGTCCGCACTGGAGAGGCGCCAAATCCGAGATGAAGAATTAAGAAAAAGGGGTACTTTTCTTTTGTTAGGAATTGTTGGGATAAGTTGTGAGGGAGTGCCAAGGCCCCCCACAAACGTGGAACTGACAGGACTCCATCCCTGGTGGCCCGGGGCGAGTCTCATCATTTTGTGTTTTTTTTTTCACGGTATAAATTCAACATAAAAAGACCCGTGAAAGTCTGGTCTGTAGGGCCCCGCAGAAGATCTCATCCTGGAGGCCTTGCTCCAGGATGTGGGGGGGGGGGGCATGGCTACTACCTCAAGGGTTGGGCTGACAGAGTTCCGGGAGCCCATGTAGTATGTATTCTTACTTTCCCACACTATAAATTAACTATAGAAGGGGTCCTCCTATGAAAACTCTGGTTCAGGGACCCTGGGGCCCTGACGCAGGATGCGAAGACTATGGGAAGGAGGGGGGGGGGGAATAGGCAGGAACTGCAGAGAGTAAGTCCTGCGCGGGTAGAGATTCTGACTCGAGCCACCCCTGGTAGATTCTATTCTTGTTTCTAGTATCGCGGCCTATTCCCCCCAAGATTTCTCAACATCTCCGTCAAAAGCGTGATACCATGTGAAATTTATTAAAAATTTTGGACGGTAACTAAAAGTCTACGCTGCTGCCCCTTACAACCTCACTGAAGCCGCCATTGATCATGGGACACCTCACGAACTCGAGGGCCCCCCGGGTGCGTTAAGACGGCACTGCCGCAAATCACTCGTTGATTTCCCACACTTTCGTAACACACACACACACACACACACACAAAAGATAAGACATGATAAGAAAATAAACGAAAGAAAAAATGATTTAAAAAAAAACGAAATAAAGTAAATCGACCTTTCTCCAGTTTTTCGCTTGTACCCAATTAACAAGCCGTCTAATTAACGGGCGAAGTTGATTTCGAGTCCTCGCGGTCATCACCCACACCCCCTCGCGCCCCTCCACCCCCCCCCAAACCTCTCCGGCCAATCGCGTTTCCTCTCGGCGTCCCTCGCCCTCCAATCATCATTAGCCTCCGCGTTCTCTAATTGGCTTCCCTCTCCCCCTCCCCACGTTCCCTTTCTTCTCCTCAGAAGACTCTAGGCCAAACCTACCTTTCTTTTTGTTTCGTTTTTCATTTTTAATTAGGCCTCTCTCTCCCCCCCCCCCTCCCCATTTTGACCTCCAACGCTGATGGGGCGCCCTTCTCACATCGGGACCCGAACCCGTCAATTATACCCAGAATTTTTTTTTTTTTTTGCACTTTTAAACAACCTTGGCTTCTTTCCAAGTGGCAAAAAAAAAAAAAAAAAAAAAAAAAATTTTTTTTTTTTTCCGTCCCGTGTTCCTTGATGTATATCGGTAGCGAGAGTATATGTCTTTGGCAAAATCGCTAATTTATCGTAGGGGGATAGTTTTTTTGTTTTTTACTTCGTTTTTCTTCCCTCTCTATAATATAATGGTTTAGGTCGTCACTAACTACCTTGATTAGTGTGGGAGCGGGATAATGATTATTATATGCGTACGGGGTGTTGTGCAAGGCCTCTCTCTAATTGTTCAGTGTAGCTTTCTTTTTTTTTTTTGTTAATGATTTCTTTAACAGGAGATTGGCTTGATGGGACATGAGGGCCGAGGAGATCCTTGGGGTGGATGGAAATACGTGTCCCAGAAAACTACGATGTAGTTCTTTTCCTTTTTTTTTCAATTATAATTACGTTCCGATAAGTTGAAAGTATGCAGAATGTTGCAGAGTTTTACGGTCAAGAATTCGATTGCACTGAAACCTCGCTGCAACGATATTCGATACGGTGATGAGTTCCTCTACGACAAAGGTGTTCAGCCCGTAGAAGATGGCGGGCCACTTCGTCGATGAGAAAACGTGCCCCGGGCCACTTAGGTGAGAGATCTGTGAACGTGCCGCGCGGGCCGCTCAAGCATTGGCGTACGCAAAATTGGGGTTTTGGGGGTTCTAACACCTCCCCTTGAGCCATGATTATAGTGTTATTTTGCAGGAAAAAACGTATACCCCCCCCCCAGATGGAAAAAATATCTGAAAGCCCCGCCCGAGAAAATTCTGAGTACGCCTATGCGCTCAAGTGATCAGGAACTGAGTCGTTGGTCGTTTAAATGATCTGTGAATGTGTCGCGGACGCTTGAATAAGTAACATATGTGCCCCGGACCGTTGGGTTTTTCCTTGTTTTGCCACCGTCTAAAGTCTAACCCAGTGTTTCCCCAAAGTGGGCAATATCACCCCGGTGGGTAATGGAATAGTCTGAGGGGGGGGGGGGGTAGCGATATTTATTTAACACAGGATTCTTGATAGGCTCACTTAAGTTTGGGGCCGATGAGAGAAAATTTTTTTTTGTGAAGGGGCGATGGAACAAAATGTTTGGGAAACTGTACTCTAACCCCTTAACTTTAGCTTTAATTTTATGAGAGATCACTTTTCTTTAGACCATAGGCGGAGATAGACTTGGAAGTCTGGGGTGGCACGGTCATTATTGCTGGGGGAACGATGATGATGATGTCAATTCATATATACATATATGAATGGCCGCTGTGGTGGTCGAGTGGTTATAGTGCCGGACTCGTGATGCGAGGATCCGGGTTCGAACCCCTAGGTGGTGGTCGGCTGAAGTTGGTTTTCTGTGGTTCCCAACTTCAAGGCGCAAATGCGAGCCGATCTCCCCGTTAAAAAGTCTCGCCACAGAGAGCAACAGTCCTACAACGGTAAATCATTCAACCATAACACTTCACTCATAGTTGGTAAAACTGGGGGCAGATGACAGCGCTACACATAACAAGCATTACACAGCAACAAAACTTTACGTCAGGTTGCACTACACGTACACGCACATTCCCGCATGTACCGATTCGTTGGGGGGTTCCGCGGGGGGGGGGGTGCATGTGTGGTGTAGCAGTAGTAGGTAGGGGCTCGGGGATCCATGATGTTCTTAAGTCAGCCACCTCGTTGGGCAATTTGCCTGTTGTGGCGTTGTATTTGTATTTGTATTTGTATAGATTGGATCAGTCGACTCCACCTTTCACGCTGGGGAAGGCATCCCTCCAGCGTCAAAGAGGGCGTTGCCTTCTCGCCCCCCCCCCGTATCTCCGCCCATGCTTCAGACTCCAGGGACTTCTCAGCTACCGCAAACAACCCGAGGTAACCGCTGGCGTTTTGGCTCCGGCCAATTTATTCCTGAAACTATGCCACGGGTCAATTAAGTGATCTATAAATGTTATACTTACGGGATCTGTGAAAGTGCCATGGATGGCTTAAGTGCTCTGAAAATGCGCCACTGTCATCTGTAAATATGCCATGGGTCACTTAATGGATCTACAAATGTGCCGTTTAAATGCTCTGCAACTGTGCCGCAGGCTGCTCAAGACATTTGTAAATATGCCGCTGATCACTAAGGCATCGCAGATCGCTTTAATGATTTGGAAATGTGCACAAGGTCTCACTCTAATTGTGTAGTGTGGTTTTAGTGATTTCTTCAACAGGAGATTTTTTTAACACGAAAACTTGAATGTATAACATGTGGGCTCCAGACCATTGGGCTTTCATTGTTTTCACACCATTTACCCTCTAATCAATTTAATTTTATGAGAGATCACTTTCCTTCATACTTCGGGGATCTCTCAGCTACCGCAACCCACCCACTGGCATTCCTGCTCGGACCAGTTTATTCCGTAAGAGCTGGAACTATATGCCACGGCCCACTTAAGTGATTTGTAAATGTAACACGGGTCACTTAAAGGATCTGTGCCGCGGATCGCTCAAGTTCTAGAAATGTGTCACCGTGATCTGGACCTTTGCCGCGGGCATCTTAAGTGCCCTGCAACTGTGGCGCAGGTTGTTCAGATCATCTGTAAATATGTCGCTGGTCACTTAAGTGATGAAGAACTGTATCGTAGATCGCTTTAGTGATCTGGAAATGTGCACAAGGTCTCTCTCTAATCGTGTGGTGTAGTTTTTATGATTTCTTTTTAACAGGAGATTGGCTTGAGGGGACATGAGGGCCGAGGAGATCCTTCGGTAGGTGGAAATACGCGTCCTAGAAACCTACGATGTAGTTCTTTTCCTTCTCAATTAATCACTTTTCGATACGTTGCAAGCCTGCGGAATGTTGTAAAAACTATGGCTAAGAATTTAATAACGGGAAATCTCGCTATAACGATACTCGATATAATGATGAACCCCTCTACAACAAATGTCTTCAGTCTTTTCCTGGTCACGATCACTGCCCGTACTCATCAAAAGAAGCGCATCCTTACTGGAAGTTTGACATACTAATGCATGAAATCAGGATGATTTCAATCCTTGAATGCAACGTGTGCAAAGCGAGCTCGAAATCGGGCACTAGCATCGAGCACTCTGGGTGGTCCGGAGAGCACCGCGATGCTCACGAGCAAACGGGTTGAAGATGCCCGCTCTACAACAAGGGTGTTCAACCTATAGAAGATAGCTGGCCACTTGATGGAGCAGATAATGTGCCGCGGGACGTGCGAGTGATCTGGAACTGCGTTGGTCGTTTTAATGATATATAAATATGCCGCTGACCCTTGAATAAGTAACATATGGAACGCGGACCATTGGAGTCTTATTGTTTTGCCCCCATCTTATCTTTAACCCCCCCCCCTCCGAACTAACTTTAATTTTATGAGTGATCACTTTTCTTCAGTCCCCGGGGACCTCTCAGCTACAGAAAACCACCCGAGATACCCGTTGGCATTCCAGCTCGGGCCAGTTTATTCCCCTAAGAGCTGGGACTATGCCGCATTAAGTCAATTGAGTGATTTGTAAATGTTACGCAGGTCACTTAAAGGATGTGCGGAAAGTGTCGCGGATCACTTAAGTGCTCTGCAAATGTGCCGCGAGTCACCTAAATGCTCTGGAACTGTTCCGCAATGATCAAGTGGTCACTCAAGTGATCTAAAAATGTGGCGGGGTGGGGGAGCATTAAGTTATTTGGCAATGGGCCGCGGACTAATCAAGCGGTACTGCACCGAAAGTCAGTTTCGTGATTTGAAAATGTGCCGCAAGCATCTTAAGAGGGGGGAGGGGGGGGGCCAACGTGCTCTAGAACTGTGCGGCAGGTTGCTCAAATCAACTGTAAATACGAAGCTGGTCACTTAATACGCGATGTAGAACTGCATCACAGATTGTCTAAAAATGTGTAGCTTAGTTAATTTTTACAAAATTATGGTTTGAGGTCGCGGGCCACATCAGATGACTCCGAGGGGAGGGGGGAAGGGGAGCCACATTTGGCCCGCCGGCCATACGTTGAACACGTACGATGCCCGCGCTAATGGTTTCAACGCTTTTGCGACACCGGTACTCCGAGGTTCTTGCGATTTGGTCGACGGGGAGTTTGGGAACACCTGTGTGCACAGCAGTGGTGGTGGGCATAAACTTCGTGGCACTCTCCCCCCCCCCAGTCATATGAGACGTTGGGCATAAGATGAATGAATGAATGAATGACCCCCCTTACCTATGCACAAAGCCCCCCAGGCTGGACCGGAACCCACCGAGGTGTGAAGTCGATGGGGTTTTGGTATAGCTATAGTAAATCAAACGAGTTGTGAGCAATGGTGTGGGACAAGTGATCGGATCCCTAAAACCACGGGAGTGGAGGGGATCGTTTCGGTTCCCTTTCTTTTCCTGTTTCAAGGTCGAATTTTTAAATAGATTTCTTCCAGCTTAAAGAATTTGTTAATACGAGTAATTTTAAGGGCACAAATTTGAGGCCACCTACCAAGGGGGAATTGATCTTAGTTCAGGGTTGCCTGAAGAGTCGTCCCGAATTTATTTTTCCCCATATTTCTGAATTTCCTTGAATTCTCAAATTGTTTTTTTCATTAATGAATTAAATTAATTAATTTAAGAAATTAATTAATTAATTTCTGAATTTCCTTTTAGTTCTGAAATTATTACTTATACTTTATTTTATTATTAATTTTCTCACTAATTCTGGAATTACTTTTCTCACTAATTCTGGAATTACTTTTCTCACTAATTCTCTTCTTAATTCTTGAAATAATTTCCTTCTTAATTCTTAAAATAATTTCCTTCTTAATTCTTAAAATAATTTCCTTCTTAATTCTTAAAATAATTTCCTTCTTAATTCTTAAAATAATTTCCTTCTTAATTCTTAAAATAATTTCCTTCTTAATTCTTAAAATAATTTTATTCTTAATTCTTAAAATAATTTCCTTCTTAATTCTTAAAATAATTTCCTTCTTAATTCTTAAAATAATTTTATTCTTAATTCATTATATAATTTCCTTCTTAATTCATTATATAATTTCCTTCTTAATTCATTATATAATTTCTCTCTTAATTCTTGAAATAATTTCTCTCTTAATTCTTAAAATAATTTTATGCTTAATTCTTAAAATAATTTTATGCTTAATTCTTAAAATAATTTTATGCTTAATCCTTAAAATAATTTTATGCTTAATTCTTAAAATAATTTCCTTCTTAATTCATTATATAATTTCCTTCTTAATTCATTATATAATTTCCTTTTCAATTCTTGAAATAATTTCCTTCTCAATTCTTGAAATAATTTCTCTCTTAATTCTTAAAATAATTTTATTCTTAATTCTTAATATAATTTCTTTCCTAATTCGTAAAATAATTTCTTTCCTAATTCGTAAAATAATTTCTTTCCTAATTCGTAAAATAATTTCCTTCTTAATTCATTATATAATTTCCTTCTCAATTCTTGAAATAATTTCCTTCTCAATTCTTGAAATAATTTCTCTCTCAATTCTTAAAATAATTTTATTCTTAATTCTTGAAATAATTTTATTCTTAATTCTGGAAATAATTTTATTCTTAATTCTTAAAATAATTTTGTCATTGAAATCATTTTTCTCTACAATTTTTGAAATTATCCTTCTTTCTGAAAATATTTTTGTCCTTAGTTCTGTGGAATTACTTTTCTCACTTATTCTGAAATTACTTTTCTCCTCCATTCTGAAATTACTTTTATTTTTAACTTTGAAAATATTAAAATTCAAAAATAAATTTTCTATTAAATTTTCAAATTACTGGAATTCTGAAAATTTGCCTAAAAATTTCAGCTGCAGAAAGGGGAGGGGGGAAGCCATGCTGAAGGTGGCCTCGTAAAATATCCGGGTCCCCCCCCCCACACCCGAATCCACGAGGACCAAGATCAGAGGTGGCCAACAGTGAGTCGGCGGGCCACATGCGGCCCCCGACAAGATAAAAATACCATGTATTAAACTAAATTTGTGATCATTATTTGAGCTATCGCTTCCAACAGCAGCTTTCGTGATTAACAACTGCTGACAAACAACTAATTGCTAGTGACGAAAGTAATTAAACAAGTAATTAATTAATTAACTAATTTGAATGATATCGTCGCTTATGCGCTGAAGTGGCACCACTGGTGTGGCCCGCGACGTGCAGCTGACCACAGGGCCGTCTTAAGACCATCATGGGGGCCCCCCCGGGCAAAATGATGTTTTCTGAGTCCTTTACCTGGCAAATCTTCGAAAAATTCTCTTCCTCATTTTTCTGAGGCCTCCGTCTTTGCCCCCCCCCCCCATGCGTCAAGACGGCACTGGCTGACCATTAGGTTTGGCCCACGAACAGAAGAAGTTTGGCCAACCCTGCTATATAGTTGCTCTTACAACATCCAACGATTGTGTACCTAAACTAAATATTTCAACACACCCTCGTTTGTACGCACACCTGGGGTATTTATTTTTCGAGAGCCTGATGCAGTGAATCATAACACTGAGTTTCGAGGGTTTTTTTAGTGCAAAAGCTAGAGAGAGAGGAGATGGGTTCGAGCTCCAGCAGCAGCAGTTGTAGTAGGTGCCAAAACTAGGCATTGACCGCAGGGGAAGTTTTCAGTTTCCATTCGGGGGGGGGGGGGAAAGAACATAGACAAGGACACATAAGAGAGGATACGCATATGCACGGAATGCTTGCATAGTACGTATTATGCATATTAAAACTGGGATAATCGGGGAGAAGTTTGCCCATAGTAAAATAATACCACAAGTAAGCCTACTACTCTTTTTTGTGGAAATTCTGAATGGATACATCATGCTTGAAAGAATGCGATTTTTTGTGACTATGCTCCCTGTTTCTATTTTATCTTTTTTTACGTAGTACTTTGGGTTATATCTATGTGCACTCAATGATGATTATGATGTAGGCCCAGTGATTCTCAACCTTTGGAAGCCCGCGGCTCGGTTTCATTTACATACTGTAAGTAGAAGGCCCGGTTTCATTTACATACTGTAAGTAGAAGGCCCGGTTTCATTTACATACTGTAAGTAGAAGGCCCGGTTTCATTTACATACTGTAAGTAGAAGGCCCGGTTTCATTTACATACTGTAAGTAGAAGGCCCGGTTTCATTTACATACTGTAAGTAGAAGGCCCGGTCGCGCACGCGAACACACGACTAAAAGAAAATGAATGAGGAAAAATGAAACTGCTAATCACTCGCGGCCCGGTATTAATGTTGTCAGGGGCCCGGTACCGGGACGCGACCCGGTTGTTGAGAAACACTGATGTAGGTTACTCTCTCAGAGGCGTATTTGCGGGGTGGGAGGGGGGGGGGCTTAGCGGGTTATAGCCCCGTGCGGTAAGTTCGGAGGGGCGGCAGATTTGAGGAAGGAGTGGTCAAGAAAATTACAGTAGAATGGGAGAAGAGTGGCAAAATTTCTGTAGCAGTCCACAGGCAGTAAAACCATTAATACGCGTCTGCCGACGGACTTGGTCAGTGAGTGGCATATAGAGTTTGCAAGCATGTTAGTGAGCAAAAGGAAGACCCAGAGAGTTTTAAAGCATGTGAGTGACCAAATGAGTGACCTAGACTGTGAAGGAACAGGTTGATGAAGGGCCAAAAAGAACGACCGATGAAGTGCACAGGTATGCTAGTAACCGAAAGGAAACCAAAAGTGTTAGAGCATGGAAGTGACCTAGAAAGTGAGGAAATCGTTCAGAAGCGCCAAACGAGTGATCCAGAGAGTGAAATACTAGGTCAGTGAGTGACCCAGCGGGGGATGATGTTAATGAGTGACCAAAAGAGCGAATTAAACACCCCCCCCCTAAATATTAGAGTGTACAAGCATGGGAGTGACCAAAACAGTGTGCAAACATGTGAATGATCGAAAGAGAGACCTAGAGAGCAAAGGGCCAAGTCAGTGACCAACCAAATGAGTGACTAATAAAGTGTGCAAGCCTTTCAGTGATCATAAGAGACCCGGAGACAGAGGGGCGTATTTAATGGGAGCGTGGGAGTGTAAGAGGGCTGTAGCCTAGTGCGGCAAATCAGAAGATTGAGTGGCCAAGAAAACTAGACAAGAATGGAAAAAGGGTGAGCAGGAAATATGGACCGGAATTTTATTAAATGTGCTAAAGGACTAGAGGATGAAACGGGAAAGGATGAAGTAGCTCCATTTTGACCAGAGGATAAACCGTTGCTACTTTAAGCAGAGGATGAATAAAAAAAAAAATGGAGTGGCACCATGGAGAAAGGATGAAGCGGCGTGATTTCTAACTGAAGATGAATTGGAAAAAAGATGAAGCGGCACCCATTTTTTGGTCAGAGGATGAGAGAAGTGGCGCTATTTTGAACCAGAAGGATGAAGAGGAAATGAAGTGGCGCTATTTTGAACCAGAGGATGAATCGGGAAAAGATGAAACGGTAATATTTTTGCCTGAGGATGAATCGGGAAAGGATGAAGCAGTGATATTTTCCAGAGGATCAGTTCTGAATATTTTCCCCATAGAATGAATCGTGAAATTACGAGGCGGCACCGTTATGACTATAGTATGAATTGGGAAAGGATGAACCTGCATCATTTTGATTAGAGGATGAATCGAGAAAGAATGAGGCTGCGTCATACTGATCATATCACTAATCATAAAAGGATGAAATCTAATCTCTTAGAAATCTAATCCCACGAAAAACGAAACATAACTAACTAATCACTTACTTTCAACAGCAAGATCGAAATTTCCCGATCTAATTCTAGTTGGAGAAGTAGATAATAATTAACTATTTAAAAAAAATCACTCTCATTCAAAATTTTGAGGAAAATATTTCCTCCATTAAATATATCTGATAAAAATTCTCACTTCCTTCATTATCATCAACATCGTCATCCGAAGATTCGGTTTCCATCTTTCAAAACCGAAAAATCTCGATGCATAAGTAAACCTCCTACCGTCACCCTTTTGTGAAAGGATTTTTCACTGGGAGCCGCGACCCACAGTTTGAGAAACACTGGAATAGGGAAATGAAACCGCAACATTTTGACCAGAGGATGATTCGAGAAAGAATGAAGTGACATCAATTTGACCAGAGGAGGAATCGAGAAAGGACGAAGTGGCACCATTTGAAGCAGAGGATGAATCGAGAATAAAAAGTGAAATGATGGAGCGGCGTCCGGATAAGAAATCTGGAAAAGAAGAAGCGGCATTTTGACCAAAAGATGAATTAGGAAAGGATGAGTTGAGAGAAAATGGATGAATAGAGGAAAGGATGTGAGTGGTGAGAAAATGAATGAATTGGAAAGGATAAGCTGAGAGAAAATTGTGAATATAGGAAAGGACGAGTTGAGAGAAAATAGATGAATAGGAAAGGATGAGCTGAGAGAAAATGGATGAATAGGAAAGGATGAGTTGATAAAAAATGGATGAATAGGAAAGGATGAGCTGATAAAAATGGATGAATAGGAAAGGACGAGCTAAGAGAAAATGGTGAATTGGAAAGGATGAGTTGAGAGAAAGTGGATTAATAGAGGAAAGGATATGAGCTGAGAGAAAATGATAAATAGGGGAAGGATGAGTTGAGAGAAAATGGATGAATACGAAAGGATGAAGTGGCGCTATTTTGAATCAGAGGGTGAATCGGAAAATGATGAAGCAGTAATATTTTCGAAAGAAAATGAATCAGAAAGATGAAGTGGTGATATATTTCCAGAGGACGAAGCGGTAATATTTTGCCAGAGGACGAATCGGAAAGCACGAAGCGGTAATATTTTCGCCAGGAGATGAATCGGGGAAGGGTATAAATCGGCATCATTTGACGTGAAGATCAAAAATTGATGAAGCTGCTTCTCATCCATCGCAGAATACATCAGAAAATGATGAAAAGGATGACGATACCTAGATTTTAACCCTACGATAAACGTAAAAAAACAAAAAAAAAAAAGAAAAGAAAACACACTCGTAAAACAAAAATCTTGAAACATAACTAATCACTTACTTTCAACTACAAGATCGAAATTTCCAGATCTAATTTGGAAGTAGATAATAATTATTAAAGAAAAAATTCACTTTCACATTCAAAATTTCGAGGAAAATATTTCCCCCATTAATTTATATATCTGAAAGAAAAAATAAAAGAAGTCGCACCAGAGGCATCTCGATAATTGCCGACCACTTTTCGGGCCGGTTTCAGTCACAAAAGATTTACTCACTTCCTTCATTATCATCAACATCATCATCCGAAGATTTCTAATCAGGCTTTTCTCAAACTACTAAAAAGAGTATAGGGTTCCCCCCCCCCCCCATTCAAAAACCGAAAAATCTCGATGAAGAAGGAACCCCCTTTAAGCCCCCCCCCTCGCACCCCCGACCGTCATCCTTTTGTGAATAGGGAAAACTCCGAAACTGCTAATTACTTTCTCTTCTTCATTTTTTTTTTTTTGTTAATCCCCTCCCACTTTTTTCCTTCGTCATTCGTCATTATCCAATCCCACCCGCTCCCCCTCTCTTAATGGGCGTAGCATTCTTTCTCCCTCCTCCCTTCCCCGCGCGTTTTCCCCCCCATAGATACCGGCCGATAACCCCTCCCCCTTTCACTCTGTTTGTCCCTCATCTTCATTTCCCCAGTAACTGTTTCCTTCTTCCAACTTTTTGGCTGCGACTGTTATCCAATGGATCGTTAAAAATATTTTTCCTTTTGAAACGAAAATTAGTCAAGATTTTTCGGATATATATATATATATATATATATATATATGGTATTTTTCTTTAAAAAAAAAAAGAAATGGGGTAAAAGTTTTAGAGTTTAAAAATTGTTGTTTTTCTCTCCCCACATTCCTCTTTATTTCTTCCCTCTCGTTCATTATGTGTCTTTAGTTTGGATTCTCCTCATTGAAGGAAACTTTTTTTTTTTTTGTCTTAATGGTATTTTCTTGGGAGAAACGTCTCCTAAAGGGTGATTACTGTGATGATGGTAAGAATGTAGGAAAGGGGGGGGGGTGAATAAAGAAGGAGAATTTAGGGAATAAATTTATTTAGATCGGGGGGGGGTGGAAAAGAGAGGTGTATTACTTTCATTTTTCGAAAGTCGACTTATATTGGAACATAAAAGCTCGGAGAGAAAATTACAAAAAAAAACAAAAATCGGTGATTAGGCCTAATTAAGCGATTGAATGAACCTCGGGAAAATAGGGATGTGAAGTTTGAAACACGCTGGAGTGATTAGAAATCAAAGATTTTTTTTTTGTTGTTTTTTTTAATCATTTCTAAATTTATTTATTTTTTTTCCTTCTGTTAATTGGCAGAAGCATTGAAGGTCACTGAGCCGTAAGTCGGATGATGATTTTTGCTTAAGCGTTTGTTTATGATTCAATCCCAACGTGTTTGATTTTCTTTTCATGTTTAAAATTAATGTATTAGAGTCCTTGAATATTCCCATGTTATTTAGAAATTACCGTCGGAATAAATTCGGTTTCGTTTCAGAAACGAATTTAATAATTCAGAAACTAAATAATTTTAATCTACGATATGAAGTTGTTAATCTTCTTAAGTTCCATAACTTTTTCTTTAGTGCGTTGTTGGTTGCTGATCGGGACATGAATTGATGTGGGCCGGTTAACGGAAAAATTCACGGACAACAAATTCACCGCTAGGAATATTGACCACTAAGAAAATTCACCGACCAACAGTGTATCGACGGGGCATTCACCGACAACAGTTCGACACGAGTCAGTAGTTAGTGCGTGGCAGAGTGGTTAGTTTTGGTGAGTGAGAAAACCAGTGATGATCGAGTGGCATAGTGGGAGACATTGAGTGAGTGAGTGAGTGAGTGGCATAGTGGGAGACATTGAGTGAGTGAGCGAGTGGCATAGTGGGAGACATTGAGTGAGTGAGCGAGTGGCATAGTGGAAGACATTGAGTGAGTGAGCGAGTGACAGAGGGAGCGACACACCGTGTGAGAGTGATAGAATGAGCTACCAAGTAATTGATTGAGTGACCCCGAGTGAGAGTGATAGAATGAGCTACCAAGTGATTGATTGAGTGACCCCGAGTGAGAGTGATAGAATGAGCTACCAAGTGATTGATTGAGTGACCATGTGAGTGAGTGAGCGAGAGTGAGATAGAGAGCTCTAGTGGCAGGCCAGTTTCACTAATTCATTCTCTCACTCACTCACTCGTTCACTTGCTCACTTGCGATCGCTTGTCGATTTACTCACTCAATCGCTTATTAACTCTCCAATTCACTCGATCACGCGATCACTCACTCACTCGTCAATTCACTCATTCACTCACTCGTCGATTCACTCACTCAATCGCTTATTAACTTATTAACTTATCGCTTATTCACTCGCTTTTTTACTCGCGTATTCAGTCACTCACTCAAAATCGCTTACTCTCTCACGCATTCACTCACTCACTCAATCGCTTACTTCTCTACGTATTCACCATAGACTAAAGATATAATATTATTCTTACTCTGTGGTATTCACTCACTCAATCGCTTACTTCTCTCGCGTATTCACTCACTCGCTCATTAACTCGCGTATTCACTCACTCGATTATTCATTCACTCGATTATTCATTCACTCGATTATTCATTCACTCGTTTAGTCACGTCATGTCGAACTTATGTCGGTGAATTTTCCTAGCAGTGAATTGCTGTCGATAAATTATACAGCGGGGAATTTTCCGGACACGATGTAGGCCCACTTGTGTTTCGTGGATTGATGTTTTTTATTTACGCTCCCCACCACCTTAACACGTGAACAACGTGAGCAAGTTCCTGAGTGAATATGGGTCAGGCGGTAGCTCTCTGTTGGCTGCCAGATGACCGGGTGAGCAGATGATGGACGTAAGTGCCACAGTCTGAAGAAGAAAAAATTGGTGAAAAAGTTTGTTAAACGCATGAGCCACAATCTTAGAAAACGAGGCGCGAACGTCAGCCGGTCTCTCATTTGAAAAAAAGTCTCTCTGCAGAAGGCAGGCAGACCTTCAACACGATAGGTTCTTGAAAATTCAAGCTTTTGCCATTTCACTTCAAAATATGAAAGACAGATAGCAGTAGCAGTTTATCACGGAACAAGCATAACTATGATTTGAAACAGAAATTGACGTTTTTGAAACAGAAATTGTGTTTTTGAAACAGAAATTGTGTTTTTGAAACAGAAATTGTGTTTTTGAAACAGAAATTGTGTTTTTGAAACAGAAATTGACATCATTGTAATCATTAATTGCGTTTTTGAAACAGAAATTGACATCATTGGAATCTGTAATTGTGTTTTTGAAACAGAAATTGACGTTTTTGAAACAGAAATTGACATCATTGGAATCAGTAATTGTGTTTTTGAAACAGAAATTGACATCATTCGAATCTGTAATTGTGTTTTCGAAACAGAAATTTACATCGTTGGAATCTGTGATTGTGTTTTTGAAACAGAAATTGTGTTTTGGAAAGAGAAATTGTGTTTTTGAAACAGAAATTGACGTTTTTGAAACAGAAATTGACGTTTTTGAAACAGAAATTGACGTTTTTGAAACAGAAATTGACGTTTTTGAAACAGAAATTGACATCATTGGAATCAGTAATTGTGTTTTTGAAACAGAAATTGACATCATTCGAATCTGTAATTGTGTTTTCGAAACAGAAATTTACATCGTTGGAACCTGTAATTGTGTTTTTGAAACAGAAATTTACATCGTTGGAATCTGTGATTGTGTTTTTGAAAGAGAAATTGTGTTTTTTGAAACAGAAATTTACATCGTTGGAATCTGTGATTGTGTTTTTGAAAGAGAAATTGTGTTTTTGAAAGAGAAATTGTGTTTTTGAAAGAGAAATTGTGTTTTTGAAAGAGAAATTGACGTTTTTGAAAGAGAAATTGACGTTTTTGAAACAGAAATTGACGTTTTTGAAACAGAAATTGACATCATTGGAATCTGTAATTGTGTTTTTGAAACAGAAATTTACATCGTTGGAATCTGTAACTGTGTTTTTGAAACAGGAATTTACATCGTTGGAATCTGTGATTGTGTTTTTGAAAGAGAAATTGTGTTTTTGAAAGAGAAATTGTGTTTTTGAAAGAGAAATTGTGTTTTTGAAAGAGAAATTGACGTTTTTGAAAGAGAAATTGACGTTTTTGAAACAGAAATTGACGTTTTTGAAACAGAAATTGACATCATTGGAATCTGTAATTGTGTTTTTGAAACAGAAATTTACATCGTTGGAATCTGTAACTGTGTTTTTGAAACAGGAATTGTGTTTTTGAAAGAAAAATTGTGTTTTTGAAACAGAAATTGTGTTTCTGAAGCAGAAATTGTGTTTTTGCATAACAACACTTGAAATTATCGGAATATAAAATTGAGTTTTTTAAAAACAAAAATTGCCGTCATTGAAACTTAAGATTATGTGCTTGCAAAAGAACAATTGAAGCGTCACTGGAAACTGAAATTGCGCGTTTAAAACAAAAAAATTGACGTCATCAGAATCAAAAATTGTTTGTCTAGAAACAAAAATTGACGTCAACAAAATGTAAAATTGTATTTTCGTCAAACAAACATTATCGAAATACGTTATCGAAATCAATCCGAAATTGCATTGTTCAGAAACGAAAATTGACGTCACCGAACTCTAAAAATTGCCCTTTTTTTCTCATTATAATCTGAAATTATGTTTCCGCAACAATATTTGACGCAATCAGAATCCAAAAAAATCACGTTATTTACACAAACACATTCACGCCATCAAGTATCCGAAATTTCAATTTCCAAAACACATCATCTCAAACGCCAAGGAATACAGGAACGACAAAAATAGGAAAACACGCAATGTTATCTAATTTATAAAAACGACCAAATCAAAAAAAAAAAAAAAAAAAAAAATGAATGAGTAAGACGTGTGCAAGAAAAGAAAGATAATTGGTTATTTCCAGGACATTTCAAGAACAACTTCTGTGATTTTCACAGTGAAAAAGCGTTATTTCAACAGCAGCTGTCGGAGAAAATGTTGTTGGGGGTTCGGGGGAATGGAGTCTACTTCAATCTTATTGATCCTTCCCCTCGAGGGGAAAGACAATCACTTAAAAAAGGGAACAACGTCCAAAGAAGATGGAGGGAACAACAACAACAACAAAAAAGAGGAGTTCCCTTTTGTTAAAAAAAAAGGATAGAGGAGGGCGAAAAAGTTTCCCGAGTTGTAGTTGTTATACACCAGGGAGCCCCTCTAAGAGAGTGAGAGAGAGACATTGGAGAGAATGAAGAGAACCTTTCTGGGAGTAAATCAATTGAAGTGCATTCAAGAACTTTGTTCGCGAGGAACTGGGGGGGGGGGGGTGGTGAGGAGTTCTCGTAGAGAGAACTTTGGCCAGAGTCCGGTTAAATGACCGTTGGGAATCGAACTTTCACCAGGGCTTACTGTCGAAGCCATTTTCCTTGAGATTTAAGTCTTTATTTTATTTTCTTTCCTGTGTTCGAATTGAACACTTGATTGCAATCGTCATCGTATTTCAGGGGGTTTTTTTGTGAAGTTCGTTTAGTTTTTCACTCTTCGGGTTTTCGGGGAAAATAACAGTAAAAATAAGTGTCATATGAAGGGGTTTTTTTTTTTAACAATTGGGCTGAAGCGGAGATGAATTTATGATGAAAACCTTCATATACGAATAGCGGAGAGCGACGTCGCATACGTATCCTAGGATAAGTCGCCATCTGGTGGCAGTGCCATCGATTGTAAGGGTTCGTCTGAGTTAGGTCCGACCGTCCATGCACGGTCCCGTTCAGGGCCGTATTCGCCGTGTCGGTTAAAGGATTACAGATCGGTTACCTGTTATTCGTATACGGATACCGGATTGGTTAAAAATCCGAATTTTACCACCAATGCGTGTCGGTTTCTAATCCTTTTACCCGCGATTGCAGTTAAACTCTGTCGGCGAATACGGCCGTGAGGATAGATTGAGATAATCGTTGCCTTTGTAGTCAAGTGGTCTAGGGCGCTCACTCGGGAAGTGAGGCAGTTGATTTTTTCGGTCTTTCTTAAATTCATCTTCGCTTCAGCCAGTTGTTAAAAACTTTCATATGAATTGCGGAGTGCGACATTACACACACACCCTAGGATAAGTCGCCATCTGGTGGCAGTGTCAGCAATTGTAAGCTTTCGCCTGAGTTAGGTCCGACCGTCCATGCACGGTCCCGTTCAGGGCCGTATTTACCGTGTGGGTTACCGGTTATTCGTATACGGATACCCGATTGGTTAAAAATCCGAATTTTACCAATCCGTGTTGGTTTCTAATCCTTTTACCCGCGATTGCAGTTAAACTCTGTCGACGAATACGGCCGTGAGAATATATTGAGATAATCGTCGCGTTTGTAGTTAGTCAAGTGGATCTAGGGCGCTCACTCGGGAAGTGAGAGGCCGTCTGCCCGATTCCCCCGCAAGGGCAGTTGAATTTTTCCGTCTTTCTTAAATTCATCTTCGCTTCAGCCAGTTGTTAAAAACCTTCATATGAATAGCGGGGACAGAGCGGGGGCCATGTTTGGTGTTTGCATAACTTGCATATGAATAGCGGAGCGCGACATTACACACACAGCCTAGGTTAAGTCGCCATCTGGTGGCAGTGCCAGCGATTGTAAGGGTTCGCCTGAGTTAGGTCCGACCGTCCATGCACGGTCCCATTCAGGGCCGTATTCACCGTGTCGGTTAAAGGATTACAGATCGGTTACCGGTTATTCGTATACGGATACCGGATTGGTTAAAAATCCGAATTTTACCAATCAGTGTCGGTTTCTAATCCTTTAACCCGCGATTTCAGTTAAACTCTGCCGGCGTATACGGCCGTGAGGGTAGGTTGAGATAATCGTCGCGTTTGTAGTTAGTCAAGTGGATCTAGGGCGCTCACTCGGGAAGTGAGAGACCGTCTGCCCGATCCCCCCCCCCCTCCCCGCAAGGGCAGTTGAATTTTTTTGTCTTTCTTAAATTCATTTCAGCCAGTTATTAAATCCCTCATATGAATAGCAGGAACTGACATCATCCTAGGATAAGTGTAATGTCCAGGGCCCCCGGTTCTGGACACTTTTTAAGTGTAAGGGGTCATTCAAGTATTACGTCAGCATCGGGGGGGGGGTTTCGGATTTGCTGACTTTTGATGACAAGAGGGGGAGGGGGTTTGAAAGTTGCTTACGTCATCAACCACCCCTTTTTGATGATAAGAAATATTCTAAGCTGCTGATGAAATTTTGCTGACGGTGGGGGGGGGGGGTCAAAAATGGCTGAAAATATGCTTACATAATACTTGAATGGCCTCTAAGCGTATAATATATAAATGATAAAAACCACCCTTTCAGTAGGTACCCTAAAAAATCACTCCCCCCCCCCCCCCTTCAGTTGGCGTTATCCGCAGCCGCGTAGTTCGTAGGATTCAGGAGCCGGCCTTGGCCATGTCCATCTGAAGAAATTACAATAGCAGAAGCCATGTGTCTTGAAGCCCTCGTTACAGCGGAAATTCCCATAACGGACGCATCCTGTTAACAGACGCTTCTTTTGAATGATATAGGGCTTCTCAATGTATTCCACACACACTACCTATTAATAGACCACTCACTAACAGAAGAAATTTGATTTTGTAATTTATTTTGGGGTGCCCCCCCCCCTCCAATTTTCCTCCCTTTTTTGAATTTTTATATAAAGCCAGAATTTTGCACTGTAAAAGTTTGATAAAAGTTCTTTTATCAAACTCGAAAAATGCAACCAATAATCGCACCGGTTACATTCACGCAAATGCAAGTATTCGGAATATTATAGTATATTCGGCTTATTGGTTGTATTTTAAAGTTTTGTAAAAGATCTTTTATAAAACTTTTATAGTGTAATCCCGGCCTAAAAAGTTTTTTTGTTTTTGTTTTAATCCCTTACAATATGAATGACTTATCTGAGGGTCCACACGTTATTCGGATACCTATCCTAATTGGAAGTGTGGTTCTAGGGGGAGGGGGTCAACAGTTTGTCAGCAATTTGCTGTGCGTTACCTACGGTTAGCTATGCACCCTGTATATATACGTTAGAGAGATAGTAAAAACTAACACCATCTATAACAGAAGGCCTCCGTGCGAAACTGGTGACGCCACTGAAGAAGGTCATCACATCTATAGCCATTGGTTATGCAACACAAAAGTGTGAAGATGGCGCGTGCGTCGGTCTGCTATATCCAGTGGCTATAGGTGAGATGACCTTCTTCAATGACGTCACGAGCTTCGTGCAGAGGCCTTCTGCTATTGGCTATGCCCCCCTGCCCCCCTGTATATATGTGTGTAAGGCCGGGATTACACAATAAAAGTTTAATAAACGTTCGTTTATAAAACTTGAAAAATGCAAGCAGCAGGCGGATTAGTTCGCTCGAATGTAACAGATGTGCTTATTGGTTATATTTTTCAAGTCTTATAAAATAATTTTTATCAAGGCCGGTTTTACACTGTAAAATTTTGATAAAAGTTCTTTTATCAAACTCGAAAAATGCAACCAATAAGCGCATCGGTTACATTCGAGCAAATGCAACTGGTGATTTTATTGGTTGAATTTTTCAAGTTTTATCAAAGAGCTTTTACAAAACTTTTATAGTGTAATCCCGGCCTAAGACAGATAGTAAAACCCACTTAAAGCCAATCGTTTTTCCCCGTCTTGTGAGATATAGGGTCATCAGAAATCGAACTTAAAAAAGGCTAGAGGGCGTTCGCAGCAAACAGTCATTTCCCACCAAATTCCCTGACATTGAAGCGCCCTCTAGCGTTTTATTTACGATCTCATGTGAAATGATACGATAATCCGTATACAACGTTATTTTGTTCTCGGTCCACAGAGTATCGTTATATTGGGATTTCACTGGATATGTGTTTGATAGTAAATCGAAGGATTTCAGTTCAAACAACGGAAGCAAACGCAATTAAAAACCCCTCCTTTGCGAACACTGGTTTGAAAAATCAATCGTCTGTAAAAAGAGGTGACCCGTAAAAACGGAGGCTTCTATTGAAGCCTTTAAAATAAAACTTAATTACTCTTTGCCTCAGAACCCCACTTAATGGTCACCCCTATTTTACGGCCAAATAATGATTAAGTTCTATTTTAAAGGCTTAAAAAAAACCCCTTTTTACGGTCTTCTACAGACGACAGACATCACCGCTGACCACCCAGAGTGGCTATCTGGGGATGATTTGTCCTCTTCAGATGGTCTCTCTGGGCGGTCAGCAGTCATGTCTGTCTGTCTGTATAAGAGAGGTGACCGTCAAAAGGGGTTAAAAACAAACCCCCATCTTCTACAGACAATTTTTTCCCCGCCAGTATCCGCAAAAGAGGGGGGTTTCAATGTAATTAAAATTTTCTTAAAAGATATTTGAATATTACAGTCGACCCTCGTTGTAACGACGCTCACGTTATAGCGACTATTCCATTACAACGACCGTTAGAATAAGTCCCAACTGTTTTCGTAGAATGACTACTATATAAATGTTTTACTTTCGTATATAACGATCCTCGCAATACAGTGGAATCCCGTTTTACTGAAAATCTATTTTTAACGAACAGTTTTTTAATCACCCAGATAAGTTTACATAGGGACAATTCAAAAACCTGGAATTCCTTTATAACGAAATTTCATTGTAGCGAAGTGATTTGTCTAGTCTCTTGGAGTTCGTTATAACGGCATTCGACTGTATAACGTCCGTATGCCACCAGAAACTAAAATGCAAAATTGCCAAAGCATTTAAAAGAGGAACAAAAACATGTCACGTGTTAATTGTTTTTGACGCTATAAATGCAAATTTTATGGAGCATTTTTTTTGGCAACATAAATTCTGACGTCAGTACAACTTCGTACAGTTATTCGCTGTTATTTGGATACCGCATTTTTGTAACCTTTTTTGGTATTTAAATGCAAAATTGAGCCATTTCCTGGAGTATTTGCAAAAAAAAATTGAAGATTCGAACGTTAAACGAGAGGAAGGTTTCATGCGTGATTTATCTACACATCGACCATAACGGGCGCGGGTGGTGAAGGAACAAAAACATGTCACGTGTTAATTGTTTTTGACGCTATAAATGCAAATTTTATGGAGCATTTTTTTTGGCAACATAAATTCTGACGTCAGTACAACTTCGTACAGTTATTCGCTGTTATTTGGATACCGCATTTTTGTAACCTTTTTTGGTATTTAAATGCAAAATTGAGCCATTTCCTGGAGTATTTGCAAAAAAAAATTGAAGATTCGAACGTTAAACGAGAGGAAGGTTTCATGCGTGATTTATCTACACATCGACCATAACGGGCGCGGGTGGTGAAGGGTAAAAGGTTCGAATCCCGGTTTTTAAGAGGGCGCCGGTGAGTGGGGAGGGGAAAGGGAGCGGTTTTCTATCTTATCTTGCGGTTGTTGTTAACAAACCGGGGATGGGTGAAACCGCTAACCTCCCCCCTCTTTCTTTCGACCCTCACCGCCGTGCTGCTGCTACTACTACTTCTCGTAATCTCTCGAACCCGGTGTGGTCACGCGCGTGTTCGTGCTGAAGTGCCCGTGATACCGTTGCCATCAACTTAAACTGCTTGTACCGTGTATTCCTTCTATCTTAACCTTCCCTCCCTCTCAACTTGCAAAAAAAAAAAAAAAATTTGCTTGAAAATATGGCTTCCAATTACATTTTTTTCTGGTAAATTGAATTTTCCCGTGTTTTTTTTTTACTCCGGTTTTAATTTTTATGGTGTTGCCACCGCAATTGAGCACAGAATGTCGATTCAGAGCAGGGGGTGGGGTGGCTTAAGCGAGGGTTCAAGCCTGTGCGGTGCACCCGGGTGGTAGCTTAGGCTTTAGTTAGGCACCAAACGGGGCCCCCCAAACGATTCCCATCATATTTTGGTTTTTATCGTTACTATTGTTATGAATTGACCGTGTGGGCGCACACGAAAATTCTGGCCTGGAGCAAAGATCCCAGCCAGAGGTCAGTTCTGGGATGTGGGAGGGTTGGGGGGGGGGAGCATGGTTCGACACAGCTATCTGGCGTTATTTAGAACTGTATAATGATCGTGTATCAAAATGTGGGACACCACCAACACCAAACATATGGCCCCCACTCTGTCCCTTGCGAGATATAAGCGGTCCACCTTTCGGCTGGGCCATGCTGCAAAAGAAATGTGGGACAGTTTCTTTGAAAGCGGGACGCATGGTCAGCGATATTTTGTAGGTGAAGAATGTCACTGAAAAAAATCTAGTTTATACCAGCGGCCCTCCCCCCCCCTCTCCGCACCAGGATCGTCATTGCGGGCGGCATATAAGCTTGAGCCGTCCCGAAGTTGAAGTTCGTTTAGACCAGTCGGACTTAAACGTGGTTGCCTGCTCCTCTCGGAAACGGTTTTATGGTTTTGGCTTTTTCTCAACCACTGGTCCGCAAAAGCTTTCACCCGATCCGCAATATGTAGCCGCAATAATAAAGTTAATCGCAGATATACAAAATAATGTAGGCTACTCTGAATTTGTTGTTTCTGTGTTTGCAGTCAGCCAGTCTGCCTTATTCTATTAAATTGCCCTATATTATTCCTCCTATTCATTTCTTTTTGCCGGTCCGCAAATCATTTTTCATCTTTTCTTTGTCGGTCCGCCAATTGCAAGAAATTGTTAATTTGCGGGTCTGCGGATTACTAAAGGTATTTATTTTTTACTGGTCCGCAAATTATTTTACATATTGATTTTTTTTGCCGTCCGAAATTAATTTTTCCTATTTATTTATTTTTTGCCGATCCGCAAATTACTAAAGAAATGTATTTTTTTACCCGTATGGAATTACTAAAACAATAGGCCTATATTTTTTTGCCGGTCCGCAAATTATTTTACATATTTAATTTTTGGCTGGACCGAAATTCATTTTTCCTATTTATCTATTTTTGCCGGTCCGCAAAGCACTAAAAACATATTTTTTACAAATCTGTGAAATATTAAAACTATTCATTTTTTGCTGATTCGCAAATTATTTTACATGTTACATGCCAGTCCGAAATTTATTTTTCCTATTTATTTATTTTTTGCCGGTCCGCAAAAATTAATAAAAATTCGATATATATTTTTTACCGGTCTGTGAATGAATTATTAAAACTTTATTTTTGCTGATCCGCTTTATTTTTTACCGGGGTCCGAATGCTATTTTTCCCGGTCATTTATTTTTTACCGGTCTGCAAATTGCTAAAAATATAATTTTTTTACTGGTTTACGAATTACTAAAAGTAATTATTGTTTGCTGTTCCGCAAATTATTGTGCATATTAAGTTCTTGGCCTGTTCGAAATGCATTTTTCATATTTATTTAGTGTTGCCGGTCCGCAAATATTTTTTATTGCCGGTGTGTGAATTACTGAAACTACTTATTTTTTACTGGTCCGCAAATTATTTTATATATTGACTTTTTTGCAGGTCCGAAAATAATTTTTCCTATCTATTTGTTTTTTTTATCGGTCTGTAAATTACTTTGCATACTTAGTTTTTGCAGTAATCATAATGAAATGAAAATTCACATAGCTTACATCTGTACTTTTTATTAGTCATCTCATTAGTTTTGTTAGTCATTTTTCATTAGTCATGTAACGAGAACTAAGTTCGTCCACGAAATTTTGTCGTTATGTTGGAGTTTAACTGTATCTAGCGTGGATCCGGGGGAGGGGGAGAAGAGCCGAATAATATGGGGCGAATTTGTCTGTCCCGTAAAATACGGGAGGATCTAAAGCACCTACAAAATAAGTCGCTTCTCCGACACATCACCTTGGATCCGCATGCCTCCGATTCCATTCTCGCAGCTGAAGATACCTGCCTCCACTCCATTCGTAGCCAGCCAGCTGAAGATACCTGCCTCCACTCCATTCGTAGCCAGCCAGCTGAAGATGTCATCCTTCGCTCCATTTGTAGCTGAAGATGTCTGCCTTCGCTCCATTTGTAGCTGAAGATTTCTGCCTTCGCTCCATTTGTAGCTGAAGATGTCTGCCTTCGCTCCATTTGTAGCTGAAGATGTCTGCTTTTATTCTATTCGCAACTGAAGATGTCTGTTTTTATTCTATTCGCAACTGAAGATGTCGGTTTTTATTCTATTCGCAACTGAAGATGTCTGCGTCTGCTCCATTCGCAGCTGGAAATGTCTGCCTCGGCTTCAGTTACGGTTGTGTTGATATATTCGATATCTGCCTCCCCTTCATTCGCAACTGAAGATATCTGCCTTTATTCCATTCGTAGCTGAAAATGTCTGCCTCTGCTCCATTCGCTACTGAAGATGTCTGCCTTTATTCCATTCACAGCTAAAAGTATCTGCCTCGGCTTAATTTGCAGCTGAAGATACCTACCTCCACTCCATTCGCAGCCAGCTGAAGATGTCTGCCTTTATTCCATTCACAGCTGAAAGTATCTGCCTCGGCTTAATTTTCAGCTGAAGATACCTACCTCCACTCCATTCGCAGCCAGCTGAAGATATCTGAATTCGCCCCATTCGCAGCCAGCTGAAGATATCTGAAATCGCCCCATTCGCAGCCAGCTGAAGATATCTGAATTCGCCCCATTCGCAGCAGAAGATGTCTTTATTAATTCGCAGCAGATGTCTCTATTCATTCGCAGCAGATGTCTCTATTCATTCGCAGCAGATGTCTCTCATTCGCAGCAGATGTCTCTATTCATTCGCAGCAGATGTCTCTATTCATTCGCAGCAGATGTCTCTATTCATTCGCAGCAGATGTCTCTATTCATTCGCAGCAGATGTATCTATTCATTCGCAGCTGCAGCTGGAAATGTCTTTACTCATTCGCAGCTGGAAATGTCTTTACTCATTCGCAGCTGGAAATGTTTGCCTCATCTTCATTTGCAGCTGAAGATACCTGCCTCCACTTCATTCGCAGCCAGCTGAAATGTTATTTTTCACCCCAGTCGCAGCAGAAGATGTCTTTATTCATTCGCAGCTGGAAATGTCTGCCTCGGCTTCATTTACGGCTGAAGATATCTGCCCCCACTTCATCCGCAACTGAAGATGCCTGCCTTTATTCCTTTCGCAACTGAAGATGTCTGCCTCTATTCCATTCGCAGCTGTAAATATCTGCCTCGTCTTCATATACAGCCTAAGAAACCTGCTTCAACTCCATTTGAAGCTGAAAATGGAAGATATTTTGGAAATTAAGACGAATTTTGCTTAAAAAAAACGAAAATGTCTCCAACCATTTAATGTCCAGATTGCAGTTACCCCCGCACGATATCATAGAACGGAGAAAAGAAATTCTAGGAATTCAGAAAATTCACGTGACGTCGTATATAGCACCCCCCCCCCCCACCCGAATCCTGCCCCGTTTTTTATGGCTATTATTATTTCAAACGACTTCATACGGGACACGACATTCACTGTACTTCGATTATGACTATGTTATGGCAAAAGGGAGAGGGTCTTAAATGCATTTTATTCGAAAATATCTCGAAAATTCCGTAATCCATATGTAATGGTGAAATGCCGAAGTTTATGTGCAGAAAAAAAAAAATTTAGGAGAATTTTTGTAGGACAGTGTATCTGAGAGCCTCTCCAGAATAATTTTCTGGGAAAAACCTGGAAAATATAGATTTTGGGGAATTTTTTTTTCAAACAGGGATAGATGTGAAAAGTCTTGAATTCAAATTATGAGGAAATATTAGTTTTTTGAAAATAATTATGAAAAACGAGCATTTCACAATACAGTCGAATCCCGTTTCAACGAATACCGTTATAGCGAAAAATCTCTTTTTTTTTTAACGAACAGTCTTTTAATCAACCAGATAAGTTTACGTAGGAAACAATTCCAGAAACCTGAAATTCCTTTATAACGAAATTTCGTTGTAACGAAGTGATTTCACTGGTCTCTTGGAGTTCGTTACAACGGGATTCGACTGTATTAATATGACAATTCGGCTCCAAATTCATTTTTCCTATGTACTTATTTTTTGCCGGTCTGCAAATCAATAAAATTATTTCGTTTTTTGTTGGCCCACAAATTAATGTAGGCTACATATTTTTTTTGGCCGGTCTGAAATTTATTTTTCAAATTTATCAATTTTTTGCCTGTCCGCAAATTTTGTAAAATTGTTTATGTTTTGCTAGTCCGTCCCAAATAATTATGCACATATATTTTTTGCTGTTCCGCAAATTATTATACACCTTTATTTTTTCTGTGGTCCGCAAATTATTATACATAGCCTATTTATTTTTTGCCGGTCCGCAAATTACTAAAAATACATTTATTTTGACGGTCTGCGAATTACTAAAACTATTTATTTTTTGCTGGCCCTCAAATTAATATACATATTTGATTTTTGCAGGTCCAAAATTCATTTTCCCCCGTTTATTTATTTTTTGCATGCCGCCAATAATTATGCATATTTATTTTTTCTGTGGTCCACAAATTATTATGCATAACCTATTTATTTTTGCCGGTCCGCAAATTACTAAAAATACATTTCTTTTGCCGGTCTGCGAATTACTAAAACTATTTATTTTTTGCTGGCCCTCAAATTAATATACATATTTGATTTTTGCAGGTCCAAAATTCATTTTCCCCCGTTTATTTATTTTTTGCGGGCCGCCAATTATTATGCATATTTATTTTTTCTGTATTCCACAAATTACTATAACTATTTGTTTTTTGCTGGTACGCAAGTTACTGAATCTATTTATTTCTTGCTGGTCCGCAAATTCATGGGCTTCAATCACTCCTGGTACATGATGATGGTAACAACACCGTGTTTTCAGCCTCCTTTTATGTGTCGTTGAGAGGTGTAGATCATAATGGTGACGTGGTGACGTCGAGAGGTGAAAATCATAATGGTGTCGTCGAGAGGTGTAAGGGGCCATTCAAGTATTACGTCAGGATCAATAGAGGGGTTTCGATTTGCGGACTTTTGATGACAGCGGGGAGGAGGGGGGGGGGGTTGGATAATGCTTACTTCATCAACCACCCTTTATGAAAATATGAAATATTCTTAATGTGGCATCTTACTCGGTGCGCCAAAAACGAGAAAAACCTTTTGATAGTTTGTGGGCACTTGAAGTGACATTCACCCTATTGATAAGTGCCCTACAGAGTCACTTTAGGGACCTCTAAATGTTTCGCGGATCCAAGTGCTCTGGAACTGTGCCACGCATCACACAAGTGATCCCTAATTATATGCCGCGGATCACTTAAATAAACCTGAGAATGTGCCGCGGGTAACTTGAGTGATGTAGAACCGCACTGGGGGCCACTTAAGTGCTCTAAAACTACGTCACATGTCACTCAAGGGATCTCTAAATGAGTCACGGATCGCTTAAGTGTTCTGGAACTGTGTCCCGGGTCATTTAAGTGATCTGAAAATGTGCCACGGGCAACTTAAATGCTCCGGCATTGTACCACGGGACACTTGAGCGATCTGTAAATGTGCCGCTTATTTAATTTTTACAAAATTAGCTTTGAGGACGCCAGGCCGCATCAGTTAACCCCGGTACCTTGATCTATGGGACAAGGGCCTTTATGCGATTTATCATTACATGGCTTAGAGGGTGGGTCGCAATGAATTTATGAAAGATAAATTTTGAGTTTATAGCCTTCAAATAACATTGAAATTAACAGAAATTTATTATGGTAACATGTAAAGGTATCTTCCGAAATTTCAATTAAATTTTTTTTTTCCATTAAAAAATAAATTTTTGATCGTCGGGGAAACGAGCCCCCTATTCCCCCCCTCCCCCCCGTGTATGTCTCTGACCCCACCAATATACGTTAAGAATCAGAGGGGCAAAGCTGATGACGAAATTTTGCTGACGGGGGGGGGGGGGTCAAAAATGGCAAAAAATTTGCTTACGTAATACTTGAACGGCCCCTAAATCATAATGGTGTCGTTGGGAGGTGTCGACCATATATCGCCAAGATGTCGATCATCCATGTTCTGTTGATAGACATCGAGTATCTTGATATAACAATCACGCCGTGTTTACAGCCTTCACATGGCGTATCCATGTATCGTTTATAGATCCCGATCACTCGTGTGTTATTGACGGGTGTCGGTCATATATGTGCACCGTAGTTGAGAAGTGTCGGTCATATATGTTCACCGTAGTTGAGAAGTGTCGATCATATATGTGCACCGTAGTGTTGAGAAGTGTCATTCATCAATGTGTCGTTTAGAAATGTCGATTATCCATGTGTCGTTTAAGGGCGTTGGTCATTCATGCGTCGTTTGAGGGTGTCAATCATTCATGTATCGTTGAGATGTGTCGATCATCTATGTGCACCGTAGTTGAGAAGTGTCGATCATCTATGTGCACCGTAGTTCAGAAGTGTCATTTATAAATGTGTCGTTTAGAAATGTCGATCATCCATGTGTAGTTTAAGGGCGTTGATCATTCAGGTGTTGTTTGAGGGTGTCAATCATTCATGTATCGCGTAGATGTGTCGATCATCTATGTGCACCGTAGTTGAGAAGTGTCGATCAACTATGTGCACCGTAGTTGAGAAGTGTCGATCATCTATGTGCACCGTAGTTCAGAAGTGTCATTTATAAATGTGTCGTTTAGAAATGTCGATCATCCATGTGTAGTTTAAGGGCGTTGATCATTCAGGTGTTGTTTGAGGGTGTCAATCATTCATGTATCGTTGAGATGTGTCGATCATCTATGTGCACCGTAGTTGAGAAGTGTCGATCATCTATGTGCACCGTAGTTCAGAAGTGTCATTCATCAATGTGTCGTTTAGAAATGTCGATCATCCATGTGTAGTTTAAGGGCGTTGATCATTCAGGTGTTGTTTGAGGGTGTCAATCATTCATGTATCGTTGAGAAGTGTTGATAATCGATGCGTTTTGATAGACATCGATAATCCCCTTGTGTAATAATGATAACACCGTGTTTTTATCCTCCTGTCGATGTGTCGTTGAGTAGCATCGATTATTCTTAGTTGACGATAACGCCGTGTTTTCGGCGACACCTTTTTATGTGTCGTTCAAAGGTGTTGATCATCTGGTGTTGAGAGCTGTCATTGATAGACGTCGACGATCATGCTGATGTAATGATCGCATAGTATTTTCATCCTCATATCCTTGTGTTGTTGAGCAGTGTCAATCATCCTTCGCAAAAAAAATTTAAATATAGCAATTCGAATAGGAAAAAAAAATTTAACTAGGCTAAAAAATTTAAATATTGAAAAATTTTGAAACGGAAATTTTTTTTTTAAATATTCAAAAAAAATTTCATGATGTAAAAGCATTCATTAAATAGGCGAAAAAATTTAAAATTGTTTAAAAAAATGAAGAAGGCAAAAAAATATTATAATTGTTAAAAAAAATTAAATTGATAAAAAATTTAAAATTGTTAAAAAAAATTAAATTGATAAAAAATTTAAAATTGTTAAAAAAAATTAAATTGATAAAAAATTTAAAATTGTTAAAAAATAGTTGAAAAATTTAAAATTGTTAAAAAATAGTTGAAAAATTTAAAATTGTTAAAAAATAGTTGAAAAATTTAAAATTGTTAAAAAAATTAAATAAAAAATCAAAACTGCTAAAAAATTAAATAAATGAAAAAATTTTAAATTGTTTGAAAAAATTAAATAGTTGAAAAAATTAAAATTGTTAAAAAAAATTAAATAGTTGAAAAATTTTAAATTGTAAAAAAATTAAACAGTTGAAAAATTTTAAATTCTTTGAAAAAATTAAATAGTTGAAAAATTTAAAATTGTTAAAAAAAATTAAATAGTTAAAAAATTTTAAATTGTAAAAAAACTAAATAGTTAAAGAAATCCAAACTGTTAAAAAAGTAAATAGATGAAAAAAATTGAAATTGTTAGAGAAGTTAATAGGAAAAAAATTGAAATTATTAAAAAAAATTAAATAGATAAAAAAATTCGAAATCTTAAAAAATTATATAGATAAAAAATTTGAATAGATAAAAGGAATAGATAAAAAAAATTAAAATTGTTAAAAAAACTAGAGTTGAAAAATTTAAAATTTAAAAAAATTAAATAGTTAAAAGAAATCAAAACTATTAAAAAATTAAATAGATGGAAAAAATTGAAATTGTTAAAAAATTAAATAGATGAAAAAAATTGAAATTGTTAAAAAATTAAATAGATGAAAAAAATTGAAATTGCAAAAAAAATTAAATAGATAAAATTTGAATAAGTTAAAAAAATTTAAACAGTTAAAAAATTTTAAACAGTTAAAATTTTTTAAATACACAAAAAATTTCATATGCATAAAAAAAATTGAAATAGGTTCAAAAGAATTTCAAAAAAATTTTAAATAGTTGAAAAAATTTTAAAAAACAAAAAAATTCCAAACACGTGTAAAAAAATTTTTTTTTTAACTTCAGTCCACAATTGAAAAAAAAAATCAGAGACGTTAAAAAAAATTAAATAAAATAAATTTAAAATTTAAATTTATCCCTCGATAGATACGCCAGTTATTTTTTGGACGATCCCCTCCTCTCTCTCCAGTAATTCAGTTCATTGCCGCTTTTGCTTGAATATATATTCCAGGACACAGAAACTTTCATTCTTTCGAGTGATTCCATCACATCAAAGTCTCCTCGAAGGGTGGCAAATAGAAAATTCGCGCTCGCTCCCACTCGCCCCCCGACCCTCCTCAGGGCGCGAGTTTATTCAGGCATTATGCAAATGACTCTAGTGGATAGATAGATAGAGAGAGAGAGAGAGACGACGTTAAATTCGAAGCCGCTGTTTTCTTCCAATTCACTCTCCTCCGAACGCGCAGGGCTTTTTACACGTTTTACGACCGGGAAAAAGGGACGGAGGGGTGGGACGCCGATTCTCCTCTAAAAGGAGAAGATAGTCCGGGAGTCTCGCCCCCCACCCCGGTAGGAGGAGGGGAAACTAATTTCATTGGAGAGTGCGGGGGGGAGACAAAATTTTCTGCCTTGTAAAATGGGACTTTTATTGCAGACAATGGCGACGTATTTACATTTTTGCATGGAACCGGGAGCGATCCATTTTCTCCCGGACGATTTATTAATGTTATTATTATTTATCGTCAGTTAAAAATCAATTTTTACGGGTCGTTCATTTGTGTAGTAATTGTATACGGATATTGATATTAATCTCCCAAGATTATGGAATATGAATTGAGAGTGTTTTTGAGATTTTAATGAAATTTATATGAATGCGAATTCAGATTTCTATCTAATTTCTAGAGAGGAATTTGAGCCTTTTACTTTCCGTAATTTAAGATATTTAATACTTTCGTTTCGTATATAAGTTATGGTATTTCATAAAGGGAGGTTATAATTGAATTACATATATATTCGGAGCCATTATTAGGATTACTGATAAGAGTAATTTCAGAATTTGTGACTCGGGAATAATTTCAGAATTATTTAAGAATGAAACACCGAGATATATTGAAAAATAATAATAATTTCGGGATAAGTGACAAAAATAATTTAAGAATTCATGGCAAGAATAATTTCAGAATTGTTAAAAAGAATATATCAGGGTATATTGAAACAAAATTACAATTTCAGAATCAGAGTGAGAAAAAAAAGAAGAAGCAATTTTTCTCCCAGAATCAAAATAATTTCAGAATTACGGAAAGAAATAATTTCAGAATTACGGAAAGAAATAATTTCAGAATTACTGAAAGAAATAATTTCAGAATTACTGAAAGAAATAATTTCTGAATTACTGAAAGAAATAATTTCAGAATTAATGAAAGAAATAATTTCAGAATTTGTCACAGTAATAATTTCAGAATCAGTGAAAGGAATAATTTGAGAATTAATAACAAAAAACAAACAAACAATAGAACCAATGACAGAAATAGTTTCAGAGTTACTAAAAGAAATAATTTGAAAATTAGTGAGAGGAACAATTTGAGCATTAGTAAAAAATAATTTCTAGACAGTTGAAAAAAAAATAATTTCCGAATTTCTGACAATAATAATTTCAGAATTTGTGACAAGAATAGTTTCAAAGTTAGTGACAAAAGTAGTTTCAAAATTAGTGACATGTCAATTTATTTTAGAAGTAATGACAGAAATAATATCAGAATTGTTGGCAGGAATAATTTCAGAATTACCGACATACTCGTGGGAATAATTTCAGAATTACCGACATACTCATGGGAATAATTTCAGAATTACCGACATATACTCATGGCAATAGTTTCAGAATTACCGACATACTCATGGGAATAATTTCAGAATTACCGACATACTCATGGGAATAATTTCAGGATTACCGACGGAATAATTTCACAGAATTACCGACATACTGAAGGGAATAATTTCATGGAATTACCGACATACTGACGGGAGTAATTTCGGAACTGATGACAGAAATTAATATATTTATAAAATTTATTTCAGAATTAGTGTAGGGATAATTTCAGAATAATTCAAAAAATAATTTCAGAATAATTCAAAAAATAATTTCAGAATAATTCAAAAAATAATTTCAGAATATTTCAAAAAAATAATTTCAGAATATTTCAAAAAAATAATCTCGGAATAATAGGAAAAATCATTTCTGAATAATTAAAGAATAATAATTTCGGAATAATTAAAAAAAGTAATTTCAAAATAATTCAAAAAAATAATTTCAAAATAATTGAAACAGAATCCAGGGGTCCGGTACTATTCTCATTAATTTTTAATTTTTTTTTTCACACTATAAATTCACTGAGAAATTCTCGAGATAAGTCTGGCTTGGAGCTCTGCCAAAGATCCCAGCCTATGGAGCCTTGCAACAGGACGGGGGGGGGGGGGTGCATGTTTATGGGAGTTCTGCTGGATTTTGAAGGTAATCACACGCTTTTCCCACCATATTTCATTCGATAACTTCGTTTCTTCGTGTCTGCGTTTTTTACAGCTCTCTGTGATCCCCTTCAACCTCCTGTTATGCTTCCCCCTTCCACTTGATTTTCACCAGTGTCCCCCTTAGAATATCACAGGTCCAAAAGGAGGCCATATGGTTCGTAGTCAAGAACCTATAAAGGACGTAAGCTGACATTTTTGCTGAGGTTTCGCTATATAACTTCCATATAACAGTCATGGCACCCACAAGAAAGGGGATGACACAGCACCTCCTACAGATAGAACGCCTCTCCGCAGTCTGCTTGTGACGTCAGTAAGTAGTCCAATGTCCCTCAGAATATTCAAGGGAATAAAATTCCCTGCTCGAGCCAGTATCATCGTTGTAAGAAAAAGAAATGACCGGACTCAGAATTGGCGATTTCTATGCCCGCACATCCAATCACTATGTGGTATATGTGAGCCAATCAGGAAGATTCTACGCCAAAATAAGAAGAAACGAAATAGGATGCTGTGTTTCAAAATGTGGCAAACTTGCTAGGTAGTATGAATGATGTTTATGACAAACAGTGCAAAGGCCTTCCAAAACCCCGGAACGGAGCCCTGTCATCCAGCACCTCCTAGAGCTATCTCTATCATTCTTATCATTTTCTTGTTTTACACGCTCTATTCGCTATAGTGAGGCACGCAGAGAATCGGTTCAGTCTGGTCCAGTTCGTCTTGACCATCTATCTCCCTATCGCTCAGATTCCCAACTACCTCCCTACTAGCTTCTTGTCATCTACTAATTTGCAAACATTTCCATCGATACCCTGATCGAGTGCTGCCAAGGACACTTCCTTGAGGGGGACTCCATTTTGTGATTCCTGTCCAATCAGAGAATTCTCCGTTCACCGTAACCCGTTGTTGACCTATCTGTTAACCACGATTCTGTCCAATTCAGTCTTTGAAGGCAGCTAGTGTCACTTATGACAGGCACTGCCAGAAAAATCCCATCGTTCGTTCGTTCCAATTCAGCAAGTTACCCCTAATCTCAATCTCATGTAAACGCTTCAAGAGTTTGCCATGTTGGACTCGATCGAATGCTTTCTGGAAATCAAGATAAACTACGTCGACGTTTTTTGTCATTTCCCAAAGCCTTACTCACAAGCATTGGTGTACGCAAAGGGGAGGGGGGGTTTGATCCCCTCTCCTCAAGCCGAGATTGTAGTGTTATTTTGCAGGAAAAAGCGTAACCCCCCCCCCACTCCCGAGAAGAAATAAAAATTGGAAACCGCCCCCTTGATAGAAAATTCTGCGTACGCCTATGCTCACGTGATCATAGAAGAAAAAGGGCTTGGTTACACATGACTTCCACTTTCTGAACCCATGCTGGTTTCTAAACCCATGCATTCCCGGTGCCCTGCTGAAGTATGGGGGGGGGGGGGTGTGACGCGTGACTGCAGCTCTAATTTATTTTTTGGATAATTCAAAACTAACATGGAAAAATTAATTATGTAATTATTCTACTCAGTATAGCTATCTAATTAATTATTTTCCTATTAATTCCCCGAAAATACTATCCACTTGATCGACGAGGCAGGCTAATGCCATTGGCAACGGGTCAGTTTCTCCCAGGGTGATAGCAAAAGAAAAAAAAATTACCATGGTATATTTACCAAAAAACGGCACTAGGGAGAAGGAATAGAAAAAGTGGATAGCGAGAGGGGGAGGGGGAGAGAGAGGATTTAGTCTTGGTTCCTTTAGTAAGAAACAAATTACATCATACCTTCTTGAGAGAGAAGTTGTATAGGTTCCAGAATGGGTGAGGTAGGGAACGAAAGGGAGGAAAAAAAAAAGGGACGAGATTGGATGATGGTGGAACGTGGACTCATAGCCATTGGTTTGGAGGTGGAAGGACCGGGAATGGGGACAAAAAAAAAAAAACCTGGAAACACTCTCTTTCTCTAGCGTAGATTTGCTGGACAGAAAGCCGCCCCGCGGCTCAGCAGAAAGAAACACTGCCGGGTACGAAGAAAAAAAAAAATTACGAAATAAAAAAAAAGGAAAAAAGTCCCGGATCGAAAGTCTATCAGGAAAAGAATTCGCACCCCCCCCACCAACAGACTTCCCCCTCCCCCTCTCTCCAACTCTCTATCTTCCATGAAAAGAAACAGAGGGGATGGAGGAACCGGGAAAAAAAATAAAAAAAAGTGTCTGAATAGGAGTCCGGAGAGCAGCTCCTATACTACAACAACTACTACGACTACCCACTCCGTCCCGTTTTTTTTTTGTTTTTTTTTCGCAGCAGCGGCAGCAGCTCTCCCGCAACTTCGTTCGTTTCCAAATCTCCACGGCCGCTATCGAGTTTTTCCCGTTTTCCCTTTTCATACAAGAAGAAGAAGAAGAAAAAAAAATTATATGTATATAAAGCCACCAAGCAAGTCCTGGGAACCTTATGATAAAAGAAATAGTCCGGGAGAGAAATAAATAAAAAGTAACCAAAAAATAAAAACACGAGAAGAACCCTAAAAGGAACCTGGAGAAAAATTTTTTCCTCCTCTCTCCCTCTCCCGAGCCGGAATTTTTTTTTTCGCTCCTCCCACCTCCACTGTAGTACACGCCTCCTTTCCCCTCTTCCCGCCATTCACAAGCGTTCTGTAGCGTCATTTGCAGCGGCTTTTCCCGGACGCCCCTCCCCCCCCCCCACTTCTCTTTGTCCCTCTCGCTACATTTTTGGAAAGGGAAAAAAATAGATAGTTTCTCCCTTTTTTTTCGCCCCAATCTCTCTATATATGTTGGATTTCTTCGTCATTTTTTGTTTTATTTTTTTTGAGCGCCCTCTATTTTTCTGTTTCAATATCGTCTCTCTCTCTCTCTCTCTCTCTCTCTCTCTTTCTTTCCATCATCACCATCACCAACTTATTCAAGTCGTTATGGATAAACACAAAAGGAGATTCCGGGCGGTTGTAGTGGAATTCTTCTTTCTCCACCCTCTATACACACACAACAATGTTTAAACTGCCAACCATACAGACACTACACAACATACTGCCATACACGCTGGCTGATATTCCCCTCTCCTTTTTTTTCAGTAATTGAACGAAATGAACGCTTTTTTTTGAATGAATTTCTCCCGTCGTAACTTGAAAAGTGCCGGATTTTGCCTTTTTAGTATTATTATTATTATTTTATACGTGTACTGTGCAAAAAAAAAAAAAAAAAACAGGGTGTGGTGGTAGACTACTCCTAGACGTTTGAATAAGAGAGCTAGAGAAGAGAGAAGAGAGCAAAGAGCTAGCTCCTTTTCAGAATAGAGAGAGCGAGATGCCTTTTTTGGTATGAAAGGGGATCCATTTTTTTTTTTCGAGCGTTTTTTCCCGAAAAATAGCAAAAATATCGCACTGGAAATTTCTAGCGGTAGTTGTAGTAGTAGTAGTAGTGAGTCCTCGGGAGAAAAAAAATTTGTGGGAGTGGGAGGTACAAGCTGAATATTGTATTGTCTCTATAGAAAAAAATTTCTGTGAAAGAGAGAGAGAGAGCTTACGATAGTTGAGATGTTGGCCGAAATAAAAGGGACTATCGTACGACTTTATCGTAAAAAATAAATATATATATATATGTGAAGCTTCCTTTTTTTTTTTTCCTGGAAAACTTGGTTACGTTAGTGAGTTTGGCAGCAGGATAGGAGTGGTATTTTTGCCAGTCGGTTTGTCGACGACGACGAGTTCAGGTCGGGTGAATATGGAGTCGTCCGGGAATTCTCTCCGAAATACCGTCGACGGAACCACGTGGTTACCGGTTTTTTCCCCTTCCCGGGTCCTGGAAATGCTTGTGGTGCCGTTGTTTTCCCGGGGCATCGAGATTGGATTTCCCCCCTTGAAAATAACTCCGGAATTTTGTTTTTGAATTTTCATGCTTCGTGGTCGATGGGACCACGTGTTTACCATTTTCCCAGGTCCTGGAAAAGAGTGGTGGTGGTGGTGGCGACGCCGGTGGCACTACTGGTGGATATTGCACAAATGACTCAAGAATTTTTGTTTTCAATTGCCAATGACTAACTTGCTCACCGTGGTTGATGGAACCACGTTTCGGACAAGTCCTGGAAAAGCTTGTGGTGGTGTCATTGCAGTCACCAGAAGTGGATATCCTGTTAAATAACTCTAGAATTCCCGTTATAAATTGCCAGTTGCTAACTTGCGCTTCGTGGTTGATGGAAATACGTGTTTATCATTTTTTCTGGAAAGTCCTGGAAAAGCTTTTGGTGTTGCTTTTGTTCCAGGTGAGCAGGAGTGAATCATCCGAGTGGATATCTCGTTAAATAACTCCAGAATTTCGGTTTTCAATTTTTTATCCTTCGTGGTCGACGAAGTCGCGAGTGGACCGTTTTTTTCCGACAACTCCTGGAAAAGTTTGCAGTGTTGTTTTTGTTCCAGGTTAGCAGGAATGAATATCCAGCTAAAAAAAAACTCCAGAATTTTAGTTCTCTGTTGCCAGCCAGTTCCATGGTCGACGGAGCCACGTGTTTACCGTTAATTTCTCCCGGCAAGTCCTGGAAAAAGTTTGTGGTACTGTTTTTGTTTCAGGTCAGAAGGACTGAATATCCCGTCAAATAACTTCAGAATTTCGGTCTTACTGACATGTGCTTTGCGGTCGGTGGTAAAACGCGTTCATGGTTTTCCCGGGTCCTGGAATAGCTTGTGGTGTTTTTGTGGTCACCGGCAGTGGATATCACATTGAATAACTCCAGAATTTTGGCTAATAATTATCAGTTATTACCAATTTGTACTCGTTGATCGACGGATCTACGTGGTTATCGTTTTCCCCCGGGTCCTGGAAAAGCTTGTTGTGGTCACCGAGAGTGGATATCCTGTTAATAGCTCCTGAATTTTTGTGGTTGATGCTTATGTATAAGGGTAAGTACTTTACTTTCTTTTCCTGAATGTGTAATGTGTGCCGATTGGATAAATGGTATGAGCCAATGAGATTGAAGAGACGTTTTGATTGGCCGGGGATCATCTTTCCAGTTTTCCCTCTTCCCTTCAAATGTATTTTTTTATAATTTTTGTGATTTATATGAAGAATTTGTTTCATTGATTTTCCGCCAGGGTTCGTGAAAATATTCATTTTCAAAAAAAAAAAAAAATTAATTAATTAAAAGTGTATACACCGATGAGTTATTACATTATGACCACTCGTCTGATACACTGTATGATGTATACGTGAAAGATAGAGTACAGCTGTACAGGGCATTTCGATGCATTCTTATGCTCACTACTGGTGATTTTAAAGTGTTTCTCGGCCTTTTTTCACCCTTTTTGGTCATGTTTTCTTCCCGTGCCCCCTGTCTTATCCAGGGCCGCTCCCTCATTCATCCAGGAGAAGGACCCTTTTTAATTATTGAATTAATTTTTGGGGTAAATAAGGTCGATCTCTACACCCTGTGCTTGAATTCAGTGAGTGTTAATTTTGTGGGGGGGGGGGGTCTATGACTGTCATCTATACATCATGGGCCCCTGAGTACAATTATCTTCTTAAGCATTGTACTCACTGAAAAGTAGCAGCTCACATATTTACATACTTAGTCTTGGAAAGTACTAGATCTCATCATATACGACCTCTAGGGACTTGAGGCCCGCTCAAGGCATGGCTTGATCTGCCCCCATGCGTTAAAAATGGACCTGCGGGTAGTTCTGTTGAATTCTGTAGAATTGGTTACAAATTTAACCATCGTATTTCACTTAAGAGCATTTATTTCTTCGAATAAGATTTTTGTTTTTAACTCTCTGTGGCCCCCTTAACCTAGGCGCGGATGGATACAAGGTGATGTGTCAGGAGGGTGACAAAGAGTCTGTGGCTTTCATTCAGGGTTGTCTTAAGAGCATCATGGGCCCCCGGGCCAAGTGGTTTTTTTGAGGCCCTACCTTGTAAATTCTAAAAAATTTCAACCGGATTTCATTTTTGTGAGGCCCCTTCTTCTCTTGAGACCCTCGGGCCGTGCCCGGTTGGGCCCATGCATTAAGATGGCGCTGCCTTCATTTTCTTGGTACGAAGAGTCAGTGGCTATTGTTTTTTTTGTTACAAGGCGTTCTTGATTCCCATTATAGTAGCAAAAAGGGGTCCGCGTCTTTCATTTCAGTGGTACAGGAGGTCCATAGCTTCAATTTTATTGGTGCCACGGGTCCGTGGCATTTATTTTAGTGGCACAAGGAGGTCGTGGCTTTAACTTCCGCGGCGCAAAGAAGCGGGTTTTTTTTTTTTGTTCGTGTTGGTGACCCATGGCCTTTATTTTAGTTAAACAATAGGTCCATCGCCTTCATTTTATTGGTGGAAAATGGTCCATGGCCTTCATCTCCTTGGTCCCGAGGGCGCGTGGCAGGCCTGGACGAATCTCCAAAAATTTACATGCCCGACTTGAAATAATAACTGCTAGAACCAATATTTTATATGTAATTACCACCGTCGGGCAGTAGTTGCAAAAAATACATGCCCGGCCAAAATTTTTACAGGCCCCAGGCTATAGATTTCGTCAGCCCTGGTACGTGGCCCTCATTTCAATAGTACAAGGGGTCAAGGCCATAGCGGGGGGTGGGGCGACTTGTGGATCTGGTTCTCTCCCCCCCCCCCCCCAATATCTGAGAAATGACCGAAAAAAAGGGGTGAAAAGATTGCCAAATCTGTTGTTCTAACACTTTGCCCCCCCCCCCCCCAAAGGCAACGGGCCTGCAAAGGGTCTCCTAGTCCTTCATTTTTTAAGGGATTCTTAGCCTTCTTTTTATGTACAAGGGGTCCGTGACTTTTATTTTTGTGGTACAATGGCTCCTCGGCTTTCGTTTTAACGCTAAAAGGGGGTCCACGGAACGCAAAAGATTGAGAACCTTACTCTATATGGCAGAGCCGTGACTAGAATTTTTGCCGCCCGGGCCCAAACATCATTTCGCCGCCCCCCACAACTTTAAAATTCGTTAATTTTATAACGGTGTTTTTCGTTCCCACCTAAAATTGCCGCCCGCCCCCTAAATTTTGCCACCCGGGACAGTTGTCCTCTCTGTCCCAGTTACGGCCCTGCCATATGGGAGCCTGGGACAGAATCTATTGCGGGGGTTAAAACCGTTTTGAAAACTGGAGAAATTCCACAAATAACAGTCAGGCCTATTGATTGGTTCTTCGGTAGATGGCGCTATCGCCAAAACACATTTCATATTTTGCACGTCGAAAATTATGTTTTATCCCAACCCTTAACACATCAAGAATATTTCTATAATAACCTAAACATTAATGATAAATAGCCTATTTTTGGCGGGAGTTCGGGGGGAGGAGGGGGGGGGGTCCCCTCGTAGGATTCTAACTAAGGAACCGTGGGTATTTTAATGAACCGGAGGTGAAATTCCTCCAAGTTTTCAAGTATCTGTTGATTTTTTTTTTTTTAAAAACCTCATTCACACAACGTAATTGTTCCCTTTTAAACAGCGCTCTCAAAATATAGAGCACGTGGTGGGGAGGGGAGAAGGGGCGGGGGGGTGTTGGGGGGCTATTGAGAAGGACTCTCTGCTCTTTGTCGCGAAAATTTTCTGTGGGGGAGTCCTTTCAAGAGGACTTCCCGTCCTAGACGAGCTCGGGGAAGTTCTAAAATACCATGTACTAATGAGGTGATTTTCAGAGTAATGCGACGGGAAGACTGGAATGGGGGAGGAGCCGTGAATATCGCCAACTTGGCTGCTATTCAATTTTCTCTTGAAATCAAACTATAGCTGAAATCACGCCGAGAGGAAAGAGATAATAGCATATACGTTTAACGCAAGGGTGCTCAGTGCGGGGCCACTTCATTGTTTGAAAGCGTGCCGCGGGGCCACTGAAGTGATCTCGAACAGCACCGCGGGTCACTCTGGTGATCTGGAAATGTGCCACGGGTAGCTTGAGTGATCTGTAGCTGCGTCGCGGGTCGCTCAAATGATCTGGGAATGTGCAGCGGTAATCTGCAAATATGCCGTGGAAGACTTGAGTGATCTGAGAGGTAGTAAATACGGGAATGGTGGAATGGGGGGCGGAGTCGGCTGATCTAATGTATAAATGTATATATATGAATTGACATCATCATCATCATGCCTCCCAGCAATAAAGATAGACCCCCCCCCCAGACTTCCAAGTCTATCACCGCCTATGAAGGGGGGGGGGAAGGGAACCGTAAATATCGCCAACTTGGCTGCTATTCACTTTTCTCTTGAAATCAAACTATTGCTGAAATCACGCCGAGAAAAGAGATGACAACACATACGTTTAACGCAAGGGTGCTCAACCTTTAGGACAGTGCGGTGCCACTTGATTATTAGGATTGGTGTCGCGGGCCACTGAAGTGATCTCGAACAGAACCGCGGATCACTCTAGTGATCTGGAAATGTGCCACGGGTAACGTGAGCGATCTGTAGCTGTGCCGCGGGTCGCTCAAATGATCTGGGAATGCGTTGCGATGATATGCAAATATGCCGTGGAAGATTCAAGTGATCTGAGGGGTAGTAAATACTGGAATTGGGGGGGGGGGAAAGCCGTAAATTTCGCCAACTTGGCTGCTGTTCAGTTTTTTTTTAAATCCAGCTGTAGCTGAAATCACAACACCGAGAAAAGAAATAATCAGGGGGGGTCTTCAACCTCCTTCTAGTCGCGAGCACTGCCTGTATCCATCACCAAAAGAAGAAGAGCACCATTTTCGGCGAGTTCGATATACGACCAAATGAAATCGGGATGATTTCAGTCCTAGAATGCAATTTGTGCATTATGGGGGGTTTAATTTCTACGTTGATCACACAAGTGCTCGCGAGCGCGAAATCGAACACAATCATCGAGCACTCTGGGTGCTTCAGGGAGGGCCTTGGTGCTCGCGAGCAACGGGTTGAAGATGCCTAGTTTAACGCAAGGTCACGTAAGTGATTTGGAAATGTGCCGCGGATGCGTGAGCGTTCCATAAGTACGCGTGGGTCACTTAAATGATCTGAGAATTTGCTGCGGGACACTGGAGTGTTCTGAATACACAGAACACATAAGTGATTTGGAAATGCACCGCAGGTTACTTAAGTGACGTGGAACTACATCTCATTAAATGATATGGAACTGCATCGCATTAATTGATGTGGAACCGCAGATCACTCAAGTGCTCTTTAAATGTGCCACTAAGTTAATTTTTACAGAATTAGATTTTGGGTCGTGGGCCACGTCAGATGACTCGGAAGGCCACATTTGGCCCACGGGCGCTCTAACGCATATATGCTCAACCCATGATCCACGGGACAAATGAAACCATCTGATGTGGCCCGCAACCGTGGAAGCGTTGCGACAGCACTTTTCCCGATCACTTGGGTGACCCGCAATCATAGTTCCAGATGGCCATCAACAGATCACTCAAGTGACTCCCACGATGCACTTTCTCATCACTCAAGTGGCCTGCAGCACATTCTCAGATCATTTAAGTGACTCGCCGAACATTTACAAATCACTTGAGTAACCGACGGCACAGTTACAGGCCAGTTAAACGGCCCACAGTACATTTTTAGACAACTCTAGTGACATGCGGCACAATTACAGATTACTTAAGTGACGCGCCGCACAGTTTTACCGCATATTAGCAAACCGCCGCACAGTTCCAGGGTATTTAAACGACCCGCGGCGCAGTTTAACATCACTCAAGTTGCATACTGCACAGTTCCAGATCACTTGAGCGGCCCGCAGAACATTTCCATCTCAATTCAGTTATCCGCGGACCATTCACAGATCACTTGAGTGAGCTGCAGTGGTGTTCCACATCATTCAAGTGGCCCGCGACACGTTTTCAAACCAATCAAGTGGGCCCGCATCCTCCCAAATGTTGAGCACCCTTGCTCTAACGGTATTGATGTTGGTGAATGTGAATGTGACTACGCCAGGGGCGTACACATTGGCATGATCTGTTTGCATGTTTGATGAAGCGCCATCTGTACGTTAAATTTAGAACTACAGTACTGTGTATTTTGAATCAAATCACAAATTTAAATTTTGTGACCATTTTACTGCAAACTACATCCCCTCCAGTTCCTGAACTTTTGACCCATCTTGTACATATCGTGCCCGCCTCCACATCCTAGAGCGGAGCCCCTAGGCTACTTTACCGTGCACCAACTCAGGTCATATATCACCATGCGGCAGTTTTCAGCCAGTGGAGTTGGGTGGGAAATGAAGGCGCCACCTATCGGTGGTCACCCCAGGCTAGATAGGTGAAGAACCAGGGCCGTTCGTAAGCGCATCATGCCCCCCCCCCTCCCGGACAAACTGATCTTTCCAAGGGCCCCTACCTGGAAAATTCCAATTGGTTCTCATTTTTGTGAGGGTCCCCCCTCCTCTTCTCTTGAGGCTCCCGGGCCGTGGCTGGGTGAGCCCATGCGTTAAGACAATACTGCAAAGAACTTGTGTTTCTAATGTTCTATACTGTTGTTGTGCCAGATATGACCCAGGATCTGACCCATATGGGATATAAATACGTTACCCCTAGGGGTTGTGTCACACTGGAGAGAATAATGTTCTATACTAGAGCTTCTCTTGAGGGTTCCCAGACCCAGACTTTCCACGGGCCCTTTTGTAATTAATTTATATCCTGAAAAACACAAAAATTATGAAAATCGTCCGGGGCGCCAAGGGTGGGGCACCAGGGCTAGAGCCCTGCCAGCCCCACCCTTGGAGGGGGAGGGTCGGCGGCATGGTACATATGCATATATTTTAACAGGATAAAATTTCTTAAACTTCTTCAAGCTGTGTGAAAATGCATGTTATTTCTGAAAAATAACATGCAGAGGTCAAACAAGCGTCCCGTTTTTCGGAACGCTGGGGGCATTTCATTTCTTCGAGAGAAAAAAAAACGGGACTATACATGCGCCTTAAAACCTCATGTAAACGTTATCATTTCCACGGTCGCGGATGGCGTAGCGATCGCAGATGAAGCTTCAAATTGAGATCAGTGGTTTGCGAGAGGTGGTCCGTGGACCCCTTAACAGACCCGCAAAAGGTTACTAAAGCAGACTTTAGACTGCTTTAAAGACTTTAAAATTCATAAAAAGCAAATTTATGAAAAAATTTCCAATTGGTATTTGATATTTTTTTAATTCAATTCTCTCAATTTCTAATGTATATATATGTGTTACTGCCAAAGCCCGAAATTGACCACTTTAACCCAGTTGAACCGGTCAATGTCCGAAATTCGGGCTTTCGCCAGGCTTCAGCTGAGCCCTATATATCGATCCCTATGATTCGGGGTCACCACCGCGTAGGCGTATTTTTTTTGTGGTAATTATGGCCATTTATAATTAGCCGTAGCCAACTACGTATAACAATTATGGTTAGCAATGGCAACCCTAGCGCGATCAAAGGAATCTGAATATTGGTATCTTAGAGTGATACATATACAGTATATAGGGACGTATATAGATCGACGTAAAGGGCCGGCCAAATCGCGAATTTCAGACATTGGCCGAGTTAACTGGGCTTTGCACTTCTCGAAGAGGCCAACTTCGGGCTTTGGCACAGTGACACATATATAAATATATTTTAAATATGTAAATATATATATAAATTTTTAAAAATTTTTACAAGTTCAATTTCTTTTATTTTTCAAAAAATAATATTTATTTATTTTTTCAATTCAAAAATTGATAATTATTCGATTTATTAATTAATATTATTTAGTTTCTTCAGATTTGAATAATTTTTTCGTAAGTACAATGCACTAATAAACGTATTGAAAACATTTTTCGTATTCCCAATTTCCAGAAAAAATCTATATTAGTATTTATTTTTTTCAAGTTAAAATTGATATTTAATTTTTTAAAGGTAAATTCGATGTTTAATTTTTTAAAGGTAAATTCGATGTTTAATTTTTCAAGTTGAAATCGATATTTAGTATTTTAAGTTAAATTTAATATTTAGTTTTTTAAGTTAAAATTTATACTTAATTTTTAAGTTAAAATTGGTATTTAGTTTCTTAAGTTAAAATTGGTATTTCGTTTTTTAAGTTAAAATTTCGATTGGTATTTCGTTTTTTAAGTTAAAATTTCGATTGGTATTTCGTTTTTTAAGTTAAAATTTCGATTGGTATTTCGTTTTTTAAGTTAAAATTGGTATTTCGTTTTTTAAGTTAAAATTGGTATTTCGTTTTTTAAGTTAAAATTGGTATTTAGTTTTTTAAGTTAAAATTGGTATTTAGTTTTTTAAGTTAAAATTGGTATTTAGTTTTTTAAGTTAAAATTGGTATTTAGTTTTTTAAGTTAAAATTAAATTGATATTTAATTTTTTAAGTTAAAATTGGTATTTAGTTTTTTAAGTTAAAATTGGTATTTAGTTTTTTAAGTTAAAATTGGTATTTAGTTTTTTAAGTTAAAATTGGTATTTAGTTTTTTAAGTTAAAATTGGTATTTAGTTTTTTAAGTTAAAATTAAATTGATATTTAATTTTTTAAGTTAAAATTAAATTGATATTTAATTTTTTAAGTTAAAATTGGTATTTAGTTTTTTAAGTTAAAATTAGTATTTAGTTTTTTAAGTTAAAATTGGTATTTAGTTTCTTAAGTTAAAATTAATATTTTTGAAGTTAAAATTTACACTTAATTTTTTAAAGTTAAAATTTACACTTAATTTTTTAAAGTTAAAATTTACACTTAATTTTTTAAAGTTAAAATTTACACTTAATTTTTTAAAGTTAAAATTTACACTTAATTTTTTAAAGTTAAAATTTACACTTAATTTTTTAAAGTTAAAATTTACACTTAATTTTTTAAAGTTAAAATTTACACTTAATTTTTTAAAGTTAAAATTTACACTTAATTTTTTAAAGTTAAAATTTACACTTAATTTTTTAAAGTTAAAATTTACACTTAATTTTTTAAAGTTAAAATTTACACTTAATTTTTTAAAGTTGAAATTGATGTTTCACAAAAATTATAATTGCATCGAATGTACCGAAAATATTTCTTTAACAAAAACAAAATTAATAAAAAAAGTTTTAAAGTATGTAAAAACTCTGAAAATTTAAAATAAAAAAAAACATAAATAATTTAAAATCATCATGGAAAATTCACGAAAATTCTAATGTTAGTTGATAAATAAAAGAAAACTATTTGTTTTCAACGTGATTTAAACGAATAATAAAGATACCAAATAAACACATAAAAATAAATAAATTCCAAACAAAAGACAAACGAGGAAATTCTTTATATTTAACTCAAAACACCACTAAATATATACAAAAAAAAAACAAAAAAAAAAACCAAAAAATTAAAACATTACAAAATTTTAAATACTTATTTACTTCTTAAGATCTTTTATCCCCAAAAGAAAAATGAATTCTTCCGTAATTTCAACAAAAAATTAAAAATAAAATTGGAACAAAAGACTTGAAAACATCGTTTCCTCAACGAAAAAAAAAAAAAATAAAGATCAAAGAAAATCCCTCTTTTTTTTAATCACGGAATTTCATTCAAAGATGAAGAAAAAAAAAAAAAAAAATTTCAAAAAAGCAGAAATTCCAAAAAAAAAACAACTAAAAATTTACATTCAAGTATAACGACTATTAATTGATATTTTATCATTTGTGCTTTAAACAATATTTCCTTTTTTAAGAAGAAAAATAATATTTTACTATTTTTACATTTTTATTGAATTTTTTTAGAGAGCACTTCCCGTAACAATTTTAAAAAAAAAAAAATTATTTTTAGTTAAAATTCGTCTTATAAAATTGAATATTTTAAGAGGATGAATGTCAAACAAAATGTAAAATAAGGACATGAAAAGGAGGTATTCGTCGATTCGTGTCCTTGTGTGTGAATCATTCATCGCTAATTGAGTCGTCAAACCGTAATTTTTTTTTTCCCCTTCATTTACTGTAAAATTATTATTTTTTTTTAAAAAATGAAATATTTCCTAAAAAGAGGAATAACATGTATTTTTCCTCCTCGACTTAACAAAAATTAATTTTTTTTTGTTGGGAAAAAAAATTTGAGTTATTTCCCCGTCGTTGAAAAGAAGTATTTCAGGAATGCGGTGGAATTTGTTGTTTTTTTTGTGTGTGATATTTCTATTGTACGCGTCGGAGTTGTTGTTGATGATGATGATGATGATAATAATAATAATAACGATAATGGCGCATCAATCAGCTGTAGTTTTTTTTATTTTTGCTTTGATGAATTTTCCTTTGAAAATTATCAAATTTAGGTCTTTTTTGAATTTTTTTTTTTTAAACTTGCGTCTTCTGTTTGATGTTTGAAGTTCGGTTTGTTGCGGGAATAATTTTTTACTTGTTCTATTAATTTAACGTGTTTTTGTAAGAAATGGACGCGACTATTTCAACTGTATACGATTATTTTTTGTACGCTAATTGGTTTTATTTATTTTTTTTTAACGTAAATAATTTCAAATTTTAACCGTCCTCGTTTGTTTCCTTTGTTATTTATGTAAATGTGGAATGTGTCTTTATAGCCGTATGATCTCCTCTATGCTGGCTTAGGGGGCCGTTCAAGTATTACGTCATCATCGATGGGGGTGGGGGGAGGGGGGTTTCCAATTTGCTGACTTTTGATGACAAGGGGGGGGGAGGGGGGTTTGGATAATGCTTACGTCAGCAACCACCCTTTATGAAAATATGAGTTAGGATTCGTCACAGGGGCAGAGCTGATGACGAAATTTTGCTGACAAGAGGGAGGGGGGGGTTAGGGGGTCAGCGCTTCGCTGACCTTTGCTGACGGGGGAGGAGGGGGTCAAAAATGGCTAAAAATTTGCTTACGTAATACTTGAACGGCCCCTTAGATAAATTTTATGGGTTTTTGATATGCAGCTGAAAAATATTCATTCGCAGCCGAAGATATCTACTCCCCGCTCCATTTGCAACTGTAGATACCGTCTAGGCTTTATTCGCAGCTGAAGATGTCTACCTCGGCTTTATCCGCAGCTGAAGATTTCTTCCTCGGCTTTATTCGCAGCTGAAGATTTCTTCCCCGGCTTTATTCGCAGCTGAAGATGTATTTCTCGGCTTTATTCACACTTGATGATGTTAGTCTCCACTCAATTCGAAGCTGAATATGTCTGTCTGCCTCAACATAATTCGGAGCTTACCTGCCTTCCTTTCACTCGCAGCTTATAGTGTCTGCTCGATTTGATTTGCAACCATAATGTCTGCTCGATTTGATTTGCAACCATAATGTCTGTTCGATGTCATTCGCAACTGATGGTGTCTGCTCGATTTAATTTGCAACCATAATGTCTGTTTGATGTCATTCGCAACTGATGGTGTCTGCTCGATTTCATATGCAGCTGAAAATATCTATTTGCCTCCGCTCCATTCGCAGTCGAAGATATCTATTTGCCTCCGCTCCATTCCCAGCCGAAGATATCTATTTGCCTCCGCTCCATTCGCAGCTGAAAATATCTATTTGCCTCCGCTCCATTCGCAGTCGAAGATATCTATTTACTTCCGCTCTATTCGCAGCCGAAGATATCTATTTGCCTCCGCTCCATTCGCAGCCGAAGATATCTATTTGCCTCCGCTCCATTCCCAGCCGAAGATATCTATCTATTTGCCTCCGCTCCATTCGCAGTCGAAGATATCTATTTACTTCCGCTCCATTCGCAGCCGAAGATATCTATTTGCCTCCGCTCCATTCGCAGCCGAAGATATCTATTTGCCTCCGCTCCATTCGCAGCTGAAAATATCTATTTGCCTCCGCTCCATTCGCAGCCGAAGATATCTATTTGCCTCCGCTCCATTCGCAGCCGAAGATATCTATTTGCCTCCGCTCCATTCGCAGCCGAAGATATCTATTTGCCTCCGCTCCATTCGCAGCCGAAGATATCTACCCCCCGCTCCTTTTGTAACTGTACAGATACCGTCTAGGCTTTATTCGCAGCTGAAGATGTCTGCCTCGGCTCATGGGGCGGATCCAAAAAAGAAAAAAAGTCAAAAATGAGGGAAATCTTTCCAACACATCGCCCTAGATCCGCGCCCGTATAGCTTTTGGAAGACAGTGAATATACACATCATAAATTCAACAGCAGCTGTCGGCCAAACAGCCATCTTAAAAAAACAAAAAAAATACATGATAACAAGGATATGAATAAGTTTGTATTTATTGGTATAATACAGAGGAAAAAGAGGGAGAAAAAGACGAATTGGGGGGGGGGGAGGGGGTTGGCTGAAAGACAAGTATACACTCCAGGACAACAGTGAGAGGACGATGGACGAGGAGGGAGGGAGGAGGGTCGACCAAGAGACACCGTCCGTCCAGCAGCAGCAGCAGCAACGTCGGTCCTTTTGTGAATCAGCATTTCCGGAATGGCTGGATGCAAGACAAAAAAAAAAAAAAGAAGAGGAGTGGTTGAACTGATCCGACGGGAAAGATACTCGTTCCGGGATAAAAATCCGGACTCGCGGAAAATCCGGAAGCTCTATCCGGAAACGGATGTCCTGTAACTGGGAAGAGATGGGTCCGGGATAGGGTATGTTTATAATATGGATTTGTGTATGGGTGGAGGGGGGGGGGTTGTGTGTGCGCCACGTTGCTTCGCCGGCATATCTCGTCGAGAATGAATCTCTCTACATTATTGGTGGAGAGGGTGCTCGAAGCAACTATCGCCCTGGATCTGTAATGTGTGCGTGTCCCGTAAATGGTTTTATATCAATAATTATCTTGGATTAAATCGAAAATGGGAGAAAATTTCGACATTGGTATTAGTGGTAATTTTTTTTTTTTTTTTTTTTGATAGATACCGGAGTTTATGATTTGTCGTTAGTTTATGAGCATCGAATTCCAGTGGACTCTGAATTCTGAGCTGGCGAAATTTTGCTTACGCGGGGAAAGGAGGGGGGGGCCGGGGTTTGCTGATATTGGCTGACGGTGGGGGGGGGGGGGAGGGTCAAGAATGGCTAAAAATCTGCTGACGTAATACTTGAACGATCCCTTACCAAAATAGCATGTTTGAGAAAAAAAAAAAAAATTGGATTTAGCACAGAAAGGTCTCCAACCATTTTCTAGTCGCGGGCACTGCCTCCGTCAAAGCAGACATCACCCGGGCTCTACCCCTTCTGGGTTGTGAGCCCTTTACCCGTGCGGGTGGGATCGTGCTGGATAGCCCGATGGTGAACAAACAACAATACTCGTGGCCCCCACACTCTGTAGCGGGGTCCCCTAGGCTGGGCTGCGATCTTTTGCGGGCCCCTCGGTCAGACTTTTAACGGGCCCCTTTTGCAGTTAATTTATAGCGTAAAAAAATGATGATAACCGTCCCGGGCCCCAGGGCTAGAGCCCTGTCAGTCCCCCCCCCCCCATGTGGGGGCCATGCCGCCACTACTACTACTAAACCATACATGTACCTCGTCCATACTTCTCACCACCTCGTTGGGCATTTTGCCTGTTGTGGCGTTGTATTTGTATATTCCTCTGCGGAACCTGTAACGAATTGGTACATGCGGGAATGTGCGTGTAGTGAAACCTGACGGGAAGTTTGTTTCTGTGTATTATATAATGTACTGCCATCTGCCATCAGTTTTTTCTAACTATGAGTGAAGTGTAATGATTGACTAATTTATCGTTGTAGGCCTGTTGCTCTCTGTGGCGAGACATTTAATGGTGAGATTGGCTCGCATTAGCGCCTCGAAGTTGGAAACCACAGGAAACCAACTTCAGCCGACCGCCACTGCGGTGAGGTTCGAACCCGGATCCTCGAGATGCGTCATTATGACCACTCGACCACCACAGCGGTGATGGTGAACCACCAGCAAGCGCCCCTTCCCGACACCCTCGACTCTTTTTCCAAATCCTAGTTGCAAGCGCGAAGCCTGGTCTTTTAGGTTGCAACCCCGCGGGCACTGCCTGTGCCCATCACTAAAAGAAGAGCACCCCTTACGGCAAGTTTGACGTACGGATGCATGAAATAAGGATGATTTCAATAATTGAATGAAATTTGCTTCTTGGCGCATGGTGCTATTCTTAATGGCATCTTGGCGCATGGTGCCCCAAAAACGGAAAAAAAGACCTTTCGATAGTTATTGGGCACCTGAACTAACATCCTCCCTATTTATAAGTCCCCTACAGATCCGCTTTAATGATCTCTAAATGTTTCACGGATCCTTCGAGTGCTTTGAAAATGTTTGCGTGCCGCTTAATTGCTCTGGAACTGTGCCACGGATCACTCAAGTAATCCGGGAAGGTTTCGCGGGTAATTTGAGCGATGTAGAACCACACTAGGGGCCGCTTAAGTGCTCTAAAACTGTGCCACATGCCACTCAAGGGATCTCTAAATGTGCTACGGATCGTGTAAGTGTTCCGTAACTGTACCGTGGGTTACTTAGTTGATCTTTGACTGTGAAAGTGAGCTTTGAAGCCTACTTCAGTGATCCGGAAATGTGCCACGGGCCACTTAAACGCTCTGGAATTGTGCCACGAGTCATTTAAGCGATTTGTAATGTGCCGCTTAGTTCATTTTTACGAAATTAGATTTGAAGGCGGGGGGGGGGGGCAAGCCACATCAGATAACCTTCAGGGCCGCATTTCGTCTGCGGGTCAAGGTTTTACCATATATATATGGCTTGAAGGGTGCCATAGTTTGTGATTGGGCTTGTTCCCAAGTTTCCAGACCATTTTAATACGTACATGGCATTGATGGGAAAAATATCCCAATTACCGCTCATATAGATTCTGTCCAATCCCAGCCGCAACTGAGCATAAATTCTCAGCTAATTTGGTTCAAAATGTATGAATAACAGAATAGTTATATATCTCAGAGAATATTTCATGTATCTCAAAACTTTCAGTTCATTGCACAGATAACAATCATAGAAACATACAGTCATCAAAACTATTCAAATAAATGCGTGTGGTTTTCAGTGTACAATGTCTGGCGTAAGTACTGAAAATGGGCCAATTTCCAGAGGACATAATTTAGAATACCTCAAAAAGTTTCAGAGATATTTCAGGAATTTCACTCTGGATCTCCTTATTTCATACAGTATTTTGTTACACTCGTTTTGTGAAAATCACGGTGGTTTCAAAACCAAAAACAAAACGTCCCTCCGCACGTAGTCAGTTGCCTTTAAACTGGAATGATACCTCTACGACGGACGGGGGTTGACGAGATAAAGGCCGCGCTTAACAGGACATCCTGTACATTGCCTGCCAGCAGTTTATATTAAAATATTTTAAAAATAGTACAGACAGAACAAAAACTTCAACACACAATTAGACGCAGAAAATTCCATAGTATTTAGAAAAAAATTGAAAATGGGTGTTTTTTGTGGAAAATTTGCGTGCGCCAATCCCCCTTTAATTCCACACAAAAAAAAAAATTGTAAGAAAATTCATCGATGAAGGAAGAATGAAAAATTCAAACGCAACGCAAGTCAAAGGTGGGTTAACATGATTGAAAAATTCAGATCAACATCTTAAACATTCTCCTTAAAAAAAAAAAATCCAGAAAACTTCGAGCCGGCCTAATATAATAACATTCATCTCCAATTATAAATCCTAAAAAAAGAAAACAACCTTACAAATTATCCCATAACAATTCCTCCAACAATCCAAACATCTCAAAACAAATATATAAGAAAAACCTCCACGACACTCCAGAAATGCCTCATAATCATTTATAACAATTACTCAGAGAAAGCGACTAAAAATTTTGATTTGGAAAATGTAAAATAAATGAATATAAACACTCTTCTATCAAAAAGGGGGGAAAAATTTTTTTTCTCCCGGGAGAGAAAATTTCATTATATATAATAATAATAATAATATTAATACTATAAAACTTCTTCTCCTCCTCTCTCCATTAAGTCCTTCCCTCACTCTCCTCGTTTTACCCACTCCCTGTCCGGAGAGAATCAATAAAAACCCGAGGAAAAATCCAAGACTTTTAAAACCGATATGCAAAAGCCAAGAATAATTATAGTATTCAAAATTAGAAAGTAATTGTTCATTCCCCGAAAGCATTTCTCCCCCTCTCCTCTCCCTCCCCTCTCCCCCGCATTTTTGGAATTTTCCAGAAACTTGGGGGAAGAGGAAATAAGTCGCTGTCATTAAAGATTTCCGGCCATTACTTTCCCACGCATTAATTATTTACGCCCGAGTGAGGCATTACGCATTTACTCGTGCTCGGTTTTTCCCGGATTTATTTCATTATTATTATTTTTTTTTTTACCACCCGTTTTGAGGAGGGGCTCATAAATAATCGAATAATTCCTATTAATGCTTTCCAAAGTATCTCTGTAATTTTTTTTTTTCTTTTAAATAATAATAATAATAATAATGATGATATAATGATAAATAATTTTTTTTTCCCTTTCTCAACGTTATTCTTGCGTTTGGAAGGGGTGGGGGGGAGGAAGGCGATACGGACAATTTTTGTTGTTGTTGTTGTTATTTTATCGCGTTTTCTTTTACTTCTAATTTGCATATTTGCGTGGAGGGGGGATAGATCGGTGGCGCCTCTCGGTGGGGGGGGGGATGATTATTAATTTTATTTCGGTAGCTATGTGTGGGGGTTTTTTTTTTCGAGTTTTTTAAGGAAATGCGAGAGAGGGAGGATATTGTTTTTACATGGATATTGATTTTTAAAGATGATGCCTTTTTGGATTAGGGGCTGTTTAAAGTATTACGTCAGAAGGGTTTTTAGCCATTTTTGACAAACCCGCCCCCCCCCCCCATCAGCAAAAGTCAGCAAAGACTATTACCCTTGCAGCGAAATTCCGTCGGCTCTGCCACCTACCTCCAGACGCGTGTTCGGATCAGAGACGGACGCGGGAGGGGAGTGGGTGGGGTTGGGGTCACGTTTGAACCGAAAATCTGACAAAGTTACAAGTGTGTATAACGTTTGAACCGAAAATCTGACAAAGTTACAAGTGTGTATAACGTTTGAACCGAAAATCTGACGAAGTTACAAGTGTGTATAACGTTTGAACCGAAAATCTGACAAAGTTACAAGTGTGTATAACGTTTGAACCGAAAATCTGACGATTTAACAAGTGTATACAATGTTTGAACCGGAAATCTGACGATTTAACAAGTGTATACAACGTTTGAAACGAAAATCTGACGATTTAACAAGTGTATACAACGTTTGAAACGAAAATCTGACGATTTAACAAGTGTATACAACGTCTGAACCGGAAATCTGACGATTTAACAAGTGTATACAACGTCTGAACCGGAAATCTGACGATTTAACAAGTGTATACAACGTCTGAACCGGAAATCTGACGATTTAACAAGTGTATATAACGTTTGAAACGAAAATCTGACGATTTAACAAGTGTATACAACGTTCTAGCCAAAAATCTGACGATTTAACAAGTGTATACAACGTTTGAATTGAAAATCTGACGATTTAACAAGTGTATATAACGTTTGAACCGAAAATCTGACGATTTAACAAGTGTATACAACGTCTGAACCGGAAATCTGACGATTTAACAAGTGTATATAACGTTTGAAACGAAAATCTGACGATTTAACAAGTGTATATAACGTTTGAAACGAAAATCTGACGATTTAACAAGTGTATACAACGTTCTAACCAAAAATCTGACGATTTAACAAGTGTATACAACGTTTGAATTGAAAATCTGACGATTTAACAAGTGTATATAACGTTTGAACCGAAAATCTGACGATTTAACAAGTGTATACAACGTCTGAACCGGAAATCTGACGATTTAACAAGTGTATATAACGTTTGAAACGAAAATCTGACGATTTAACAAGTGTATACAACGTTCTAGCCAAAAATCTGACGATTTAACAAGTGTATACAACGTTTGAATTGAAAATCTGACGATTTAACAAGTGTATATAACGTTTGAACCGAAAATCTGACGATTTAACAAGTGTATACAACGTCTGAACCGGAAATCTGACGATTTAACAAGTGTATATAACGTTTGAACCGAAAATCTGACGATTTAACAAGTGTATACAACGTATACGTATGAACGGAAAATCTGACGATTTAACAAGTGTATACAACGTATACGTATGAACCGAAAATCTGACGATTTAACAAGTGTATAGAACGTCTGAACCGGAAATCTGACGATTTAACAAGTGTATACAACGTATACGTATGAACCGAAAATCTGACGATTTAACAAGTGTATACAACGTATACGTATGAACCGAAAATCTGACGATTTAACAAGTGTATACAACGTATACGTATGAACCGAAAATCTGACGATTTAACAAGTGTGTACAACGTATACGTATGAACCGAAAATCTGACGATTTAACAAGTGTGTACAACGTATACGTATGAACCGAAAATCTGACGATTTAACAAGTGTATACAACGTATACGTATGAACCGAAAATCTGACGATTTAACAAGTGTATACAACGTATACGTATGAACCGAAAATCTGACGATTTAACAAGTGTATACAACGTATACGTATGAACCGAAAATCTGACGATTTAACAAGTGTATACAACGTATACGTATGAACCGAAAATCTGACGATTTAACAAGTGTATACAACGTATACGTATGAACCGAAAATCTGACGATTTAACAAGTGTATACAACGTATACGTATGAACCGAAAATCTGACGATTTAACAAGTGTATACAACGTATACGTATGAACCGAAAATCTGGCAAAGCGCAAGAACAGGAACGTAAAAACGCGGTAAGAAGAACATTCAAACGAAAAATCTAATTTCGTGACAAGTACGAATCGAAACTCTGACGAACGTAGTAAAAGTAATTTTTTTTGTCAGACTTCCAGTTTGCCTTTAAGAAGCATATAGATACGAACAAGCTACAAGCAATAGATACGAACCAAAAACCTCATGCCCGATAATACAACAAGAGGAATGTACTTAACGAAAAACTGACAAACGCATTAAGAGAGGAACACTCTAACCGAAAATCTGACAAACGCATTAAGAGAGGAACGCTCTAACCAAAAATCTGACTACACAGCAAGAGAAACGTACGAAAATTCAACAAAAGCATCGAGAGGAACGTGCAAACCGAAATTCTGACGAAACACCGTGAAAGAGACGTACTAACCGGCAAAGAAAAACTATTAAACGTTGCTTGAGAGAAACGTAATAACTGAAAACCTCTCAAACGCTAACGACATCCTCATGGCCGCCACAAGTGGTGGGCTGACAAGGCTCCAGCCCTGGGGCCCGTTGTTGTCAGGGTCCCGGGTTCGAACCCAAGGGAGGATATTGATAAGATATTTTCCCTAACGAACTCGAGGCGACCACCACCCTTCACTTCCAACCCATCTCACTAATGGCAGTAAATTGCACTATAGTGATATGGCCAGAGTTGGTGTTTGGTGAAGTAGCCCTGGGGCCCGGTGTGATTTTAATCATTTTTTTGTTTTTTCACGCTATAAATTCATCAGAAAGGGGCCCCGTGAAAGTCTGGTCGGGGGGGGGGCGTAAAAGATCCCAGAATAGGGGCCCTGTTTCAGGATGTGGGAGCCATGGACATCCTCTCAAACCTAGGTTATACCAACGTAAAAATCAACAGAGAAACCTCAGTCAATCCATAGATCCGATTTTTATGCAACAGGAAACGTTTTAAACGAGCATTAAATGCCGTAAAACCTGTCTATAACGATACTGTTGGGACCTGGAGAAAATATTGTTATAGACAGGCTATCGTTGTAGACAGTTTGAGCATTTACGCTACCTCCTATTGAATAGGAATTCCGCCGGGGGCAAAGAGAATATCGTTATATATGGCAGGTTTAATCGTTATACACAGGTCTCACTGTATGCATATTACTATTTGTTAAGATTAATTACTTTTACTAAACGAATATACTGAAACGTCCTATAAACCCATTCTACATATACCAGATTTGAATTCATTTCCCTCCATTTATAACAGAACCTCTTTAAGAGACGTGTCTTCCTAGTGTTTAGGATGACATTAGTTCCCATTATATAAGAAATACACGATACAACGTTACCGAAAAAATAAATTAGTTCTCATTTGGCTCCGTGCCAAAAAAAAAGATAGAGAAAATAAGCCAACCGTATTATACGATTTTGGTTTTTTTGGTCACCCACTGTTACGAGTGTTGACATTCACCCCGGGTCACTAAACGGGCGTGGCTGCCATTTTGGCGAGTTTTTTCTTTTTTTCGTTATATAATGCTAGTTTTTAATCCCGATTTATTTATTTATTTTCGTGTGTGTGTGTGTGTGTGTATCTTCTCGGTGTGGAATTTTCCAGGCCATAAACGACCCGTGACCTGTAAATGCGTCGCTGTATGATCACACGCCCTTTCCCGTCACGACGACCCGAGCACGACACGCCAACGTCATCGTCGATACTTTGTCTTGGCTGCTTTTTTTTTTTTTTTCAGTTGGGAAAGCAACAATTTAATATTGCTCTGTTTATGGCGAAAATGGAAGCGTCTCCGAAAATAATATTTTAATGGCCAACCTGTTGGGGGGTTTAGTTAGTTCCAAGAGCAGAAATCTTATACGGATTGATTTGGCGATGATTGGTTCTTGTGTAATTGATCAAAATGAAGTTGGTGGTTAGTTTTTACTTCTTTTTGGCGAGGTATGCGACATGAAAAAACCCGGGGTAACAATTTAATATTCTGTTAGGATCTTCGTAGAAATCTTGTAATGTCTTAGAGTGATAATCGGTTCTTGATAAATTGATTTGGCGGTGATTAGTCCTTGATAAATTGATTTGGCGATGATTGGTTCTTGTTTAATTGATTAATATTAAATTGGTAGTTATTTTACATTTTTTTGACGAGGTATGTAACATGGAAAAACCTGGAGTAACGATTTAATAATCTGTGTGTTAGGCGCTTCGTGGAAATCTTGTAATGGCATGTGGTGACAATTGGTTTTTGATCGATTAATTTGGCGATGATTGGTTCTTGTTCAATTGATTAAAAATAAATTGGCGATTATTTTAATTTTTTGGTGAGCAACGTGCCATTTGAAAACCCTGTAGTAATGATTAGTTTTGTTAGTTACGCTTTGCAGAAATCTTGTAATGGTTTGCGGCGACAATTGGTTCTTTATCGATTGATTTGGCGATGATTGGTTCTTGTTTGATTGATTAAAATGAAATTGATGGCTATTTTACTTTTTTTGGCGAGGTATGTAACATGAAAACCCCGGAGTAACAATTTGATGTTCTTGTTAGGCTCTTCGTAGAAATCTTGTAATGGTTTAGTGATAATTGGTTCTTGATCGATTGATTTGGCGATGATTCGTTGTTGTTTGATTGATTAAAAATAAGTTAACGATTAGATTACTTTTTTTGGTGAGGTATTTGACGTTGTTATTTGAAAACCCCAGAGTAATAATTTAATGTTAAGTGCTTAATTTAAGCGCTCTTCATAGAAATCTTATATTGGTTTTTGGCGACAATTGGTTTCTGACCGATTAATTTGGCGATGATTGGTTCTTGTTCAATTGATTAAAAATAAGTTGGCGATTATTTTAATTTTTTGGTGAGCAACGTGCCATTTGAAAACCCTGTAGTAATAATTAGTTTTTTTTTTAATTGCGCTTTGTAGAAATCTTGTAATGGTTTCGGGTGACAATTAGTTCTTGATCGATTTATTTGGCTAAAAATAAGTTGACGATTATTTTACTTTTTTGTGGCGAGGTATTTGACATGGTCATTTTTGAAAACCCCGGAGTAATAATTTGATATTCTGTTAGTTGCTCTTTGTAAAAATCGTATAATGGTTTGTGTGGTGACAATCGGTTCTTGATCAATTGATTTGGCAGTGATTGGTTCTTGATCAATTGATTTGGTGGTGATTGGTTCTTGTTTAATTGATTAAAAAGAAGTTGGTGATTATTTGAATTTTTTGGCAAAATATATAACATGGTTATTTGAAAACCCCGGAGTAAAAAATCAAATATTATGTTATTGCTCTTCGTGGAAATGTTGGAATGGTCTGGCGATTATTGGTTCTTGAGTAATTGATTGAAAATGAGTTGTTTGGCGATTGTTTTGCATTTATTTGTGTGTGACTTTATTTGTCAAATAATTTGCAACCCTCCTCCCTGCCCTGCCGGAGTAATATTTCAATGACTTGTTAGTTTGCTCTTCGTATAAATTTTATAACGTTTTGGCGGTAATTTGTTCTTGATTAATTTGTTAGAAATTAATTGAGATTATTTTGCATGTTTTTTTTTTTTTTTTGGCGAGTTATTTGACAGTCCCATTTCAATGATCTGTTAGTTAACCCAACGTAGAAACCCCTCAGGCGATAATTGGTTTTTGATCGATTGATTTGGCGATGATTGGCTCTTGACCGATAGATTTGGTGATGAGAAGTTCTTTATCAATTGTTTGGCAATGAGTTAGCGATTACTTCGCATTTATTTTTGTATACATTTCTTTTTTGGCGAGGTATTTGATATTGTTATATTAAAGTATTCTCCACAGAATTTTTGTAACTCTTGCTGAGATTTTCAGTTTCAGGCAACTTTTACTGCATTTTTTGGCGTTTGTAATGTTTTGGTGAAATTTTTGACTTTTTTTTTTACTTTGACTTAAAGTTATGTAAGAGTACTTAAGTTGAGAATCATACATATGAAACAAAAAATTCAAATGATTAAAGGAAAATTTATTGCCAACCATATTGAACAGATTTCTATATTTGGCCGCTTTTCGCCATATTCCGTATGTGTGAACAGTGATTTCTACTTCCCTATCCTTACCCATCGGGGATCAAACACTAACTACCTTCTGAGATAGACTTAGAAGTTCTTGTTTCGTATCCATCAAATGTTGGCAAAAATTTTGAATCCAGCCTAAATTTCGGCGTTTCTCCTAGGACGAATCACAATCGAACCGCATCGTTTTCCGTTGCTACCGATTTGGTTGCATCTCCTGAAGAGTCTCGCTCTCTGTCTCTGTGTCAATCCACCCGAAAATTCCACGATCATGGTTTCGCACCCCTGCGGATACGAATCAACTGCCACACCCGTCAACATGTACAAAGAACGCAAGTAACTTCCATCGCACGAGGATGAAGGAAGGTGTGGTTGGATTTCCGGGTGTTTACCTTTGCGAAACGTGAATCCGACATGCTCGTTGCCATTTTAATTTATCCTCTTTGTCTTCTTTTTTTTTTCTTCGCTTTTGGTCATCCGCTGACGAGGAAGTCAATGATTGGCAAAATTCCTGACGGAATATTTTAAGTCTAGCAACCATGCGCGGATCACAACGGGGGGGGGGGCGATGAAGGGGGCGATTGCCTTTCCCAAAAGACAAAAAATGGGGGGAAATTTGATTGTCCCATAAAATGCAGGACGATTAAACAAACCTAATAAGGCTTTTTTGAATCACGTGATATTTCCCTCTTTCTTGAGGGACATAGAAACCGTAGGCAAGGTAACCAATATGGCGACTTCCTGCGCAACTCATGAAAGGCAAATCTGAATTTAAAGAAACGTAGAAATTAATATATATTTTTTTCTTTTTTGATGGGCGCTAGATATTTCGAAAATTTTCTTGAACTTCAACTTATGCCTGTCTTTGCTTCAAAAAATTCTTGCTTAAAGCTGCGGAATTTCTTCAATGTAATTTATGGGCCCATAATTAACTTCAAAACATCCTAAACTATATGGATTGATGCAGTTGGATATTATAAGACAATACGGAGACATTGATTTTTCGTTTTCATGCTTGAGAAATTAGAAATAAAAAGTTCAAAATCAATGTTATTGCATGAATATCCAACTCAAAAGTAGTTCCGGCTAATTACTTCATATTCAATTTTACGGGCTTCGCATCTCTAAGCGAACTCAATGTTTCGAAAATCGAGAATTCAATTTAGATTTTTGAAATTATTGTTGTAGCACTAAACCCCACTAAATTTCCGCATTTCTTCAGTAAAATCGGTAGTTTTCAACATTGTTTTCTATGGGGATCATCTTGTGCCTGCCTCTCAAACTGATGCTGATGATGATTATGATGTCTATTCAAAAAATCTCATGGTGTGTGCCTCCACTGCATTTACAGCCTGATGGTGTCCACCTCGGCTTTATTCGCAGATGTGAATGGCCTAGCCTTCATTCACAGCTGATGTGATTTGAGCCTTCACCCTATTCAAAGCTGAGTATGTCTGCCTCAGCTCCATTCGGAGCTGAAAGAGTCTGCCTCTGTTCCATTCGGAGCTGGAGATGTCTGCCTCCGCTTCATTCGCAACTGAAGATGTCTACCTTTGCTCCATTCGAAGCTGGGACCTCGCAGCTGTTGATGTCTTCCTCGGCAACATTCACAGCTGGGGATGTCTGTCTCCGCTTCCTTCTATGATGAAGATGTCTGCCTCTGTTCCATTCAAAAGTGACGATATTTACCTTCACTCCATTCGAAAGTGACGATATTTAAATTCACTCCATTCGAAAGTGACGATATTTACCTTCACTTCATTCGAAAGTGACGATATTTACCTTCACTCCGTTCGAAAGTGACGATATTTACCTTCACTCCGTTCGAAAGTGACGATATTTACTTTCACTTCATTCGAAAGTGACAATATTTACCTTCACTCTCCATTCGAAAATGACGATATTCACCTTCACTCTCCATTCGAAAGTGACGATATTTACCTTCACTCCATTCGAAAGTGACGATATTTACCTTCACTCCGTTCGAAAGTGACGATATTTACCTTCACTTCATTCGAAAGTGGCAATATTTACCTTCACTCTCCATTCGAAAGTGACGATATTTACTTTCACTCTCCATTCAAAAGTGAAGATATTTACCTTCACTCTCCATTCAAAAGTGAAGATATTTACCTACACTTCATTCGAAACTCGAGATACCTGCATCGGCTACATTCGTAGCTGTTGATGTCTTTTTGGCTACATTCGTAGCTGTTGATGTCTTTTTTGGCTACATTCGCAGCGGAAGATGTCTGCCTCCACTTCATTCTAGGCTGAATATATCTGTCTTCGGTCAATTCGAAGCCAACGATAGCCACTTTCACTTCATTCAAAGTTGAAGATGCCTACCTCCGCTCCATTCACAACTGACGATATCTACATTCACTCCATTCGAAGCTGAAGGCACCCGCTTCCGCTTCGTACTAGGCTGAAGATGTCTACCTGTACTCCATTACCTGCTGAAGATGTCCGCCTCCGGTTCATTTGTAGATGAAGATATCGCCTCTGCTTCGTCGCCCTTGTAGCGTAGTGGTCTAGCACGCGTTCATCCGGTGAATGAAAGAACGTGGATTCGATTCCCCGCAGAGGCAATTGAAACATCTTCCTTGAATTTATCATCTCATCAGCCTGCTGCTGAAACCTTCGTACGGTAACTTACACCTGATCAAAAGTCACAGCCATGCCGATCACCGGAAATCATATTAAGAGCAACAACTACAACATCAATTCCTTTTATTCCATTATACATATGAAATTCCCACTACATTTACCAAAAACATCCCGAAAATTAACAAAGTTAACGCCAAGAAATGTTGATCGATTTTTATCGGCTCTTCAATGGTTAATCGAATGGTAAATTTCATATCTAGAGAAGGAAACAATGTCGGGGAAGACACAAGAAAAAAAAAATTATAGGAATTTTTCGTTGATAAAGGAACCAAAATTTCCGACCGATCAGTAAATTTCCTCATCGAATGGATCCAGAAATACCCACTTTTTTTTTTCATCCTTTTCCTCGAGAACGGAACCAAACTACCATTAAGATATTTATTATTATTATTAACAATTTTTCCATCTAATGACATTATTTGTACAAAAGGCTAATATTGAAGTTTGAATTAAAAAATAAAAAAAGACAAATATCGACAAAATACAAACACAAAGAATGGCCGGAGAAAAGATTATCGGGGTATCGATTCGTATCAAAAATCCATTTTCCCTCAGCCGAGATATTCCCAATAATTTTTGGCTGCAATCTTCCTTCTTCTTGATTTTACCCCTTTTTACCCAATTTTTACTCCAATCTTGCACACCCCCCCCCCTTGTTATCCCCCACACGCACGCACGCACACACAAAAGCCATTCGGCAACAAAAGAATCTCAAGAGGGAGTAGCGGAAAAGACCCTTTTACAAATTCCTTTTGTATGTATGTATGTTTGGTCCCGGAAATTTTTCTCCGGACATGAATACAAAAGTGATTTTTGGCAAATATGGCGTCTCGGGAGAATCGAGAGTCTAATTGTTTGTGTTATATTCGGCAGAAGTTGAAGGCTCTCTTGGAATCAAGTGATCGTTAAAAGATAGGTTTTTACCCAGAAAAGAAGGTTTTCTCTGTCTCTCTCTCTCTTTATTATATTATTATTATCATCATTTACTCTTTCTTTCTATTTTTTGATATCCTTCTTCTCTTATCCGGCTCTTCGATGATGTCTTATTGATCCATCCCATTGTTCGCTGACAAGTCCTGCTTCCCCTTACCCCCCCTCCCCTCGAAAAGTATCAAGGATAAGTTTTAAGCATAAATGAGATTAACTTGCCGCGTATGTGATTCAATTGAAAAGATGAATATCGGTAAAAACGGTTGTTGCTTCTGCTGCTCCTATTGCCGTTTTAAGGAAGTGTTTGGGTGATTGGATTTCATCCGATGACATTTATGTGTTTGTAAACGTATTCAAAGGGATCGTTCATGGATCATAGATAGCCAAAGATGTGGCGCAAGACAATGCTGAGAATTTATGGTGCTACGAAGAAAATTCCCTTTGTGGTACACCGTTCCCTTTCTGGAGCTATTTCTATCTGTAAGACAAGTGAGTTTCCTTTCGAGAACTACCTCCGCCTACGAGACGAGTAATTTTTCTGGCACTGCTTCTGTTTGCAAGATGAGTTCCCTTCCTGTTGAGTTCACTTTTGTTTACAAAACAAGTGAGTCTCCTTCCTGGGAAATGCATGCATCTATAAGATAAGCTAGTTCCCTTTCTGTAGCCACCTCTGTCTACAAGACGAGAAACTTTTCTGGCGTCTACTCGGTTTACAATACGAGTTCCCTTTCTGGAACTACATCTGTTTACAAGAGAAGAGGGTCCTTTTTTTATGGAATTTATTTTTCTGGAAGTACCTCTGCCCTAGACGAATCAAATTTGTATAGAATAAAAGCGGTGATTAATCCATCCCATTGTTCGCTGATAATGCCCCTTACCCTTCTCAAAAAGCATCTAGGATAAATTTTAAGTATAAATGAGATTAACTTGCTGCGTATGTGATTCAATTGAAAAGATGAATATCGGTAAAAACGGTTGTTGCTTCTGCTGCTCCTATTGCCGTTTTAGGATGTGTTTGGGTGATTGGATTTCACCCGATGACGTTTATGTGTTTTTAAGAATCTTCGACTCTTGAACGTATTCGTTCATGGATCATAGAGAGACAAAGAAGTGGCGCAGGACAATGCTGAGAATTTTTGGTGCACTACGAAGGAACGTCCATGATCACGGTTGATCCTATTCTAAGTTTGATACTCAATTTACTCTTCTGTCACATCGCTTCTGTGTGGAATATGAGTTCTCTTTCTGGAACTATCTCTTTCTACACAGAACGAATTTATTTTCTGGCACTACCACTGTTTACAGTGAATCCGCTTTCTGGAACTATCTCTATATGCAAAACGGGCTATCTTTCTGGAATTACTGTGCTTCTATCATAAGACAAGTTCCCTTTGGGAAACTGGAACTCAAATCTGTAAATACTTCTATTTACTAGACGAGCGAGTTCCCTTTATATGGAGCTACCTCTCCGGATAAATCTTCTCTGACACTGCGCTTCTATTTACAAGACAATGTTCTCTCTCTCTGGAACTATCCTGCGTACAAGACGATATTTCTTTTCCGGAACTACTTCTGCATACAATACGAGAAACTTCTCTGGCACTGCCACTGTTTACAAAACAAGTTCCCTTCCTGGAACTACTCCTGTTTGCAAGACGAGTCCTCTTCCAGGACCTGAATCTATCTATAAGACAAGTGAGTTCCCTTTCTAGAACTACCTTTGTCTACAAGACGATTTATTTTTCTGGAATTATAACAAATTCATATCGATACATTGCTTAGTTCTGCTTGAATGAAACTGTTGTCCAAAACATTGCTAAGTTCTTGATACAATCGATTTGTGTCGAAGACATTGATTGATTGGTTGGTTCCCGATGCAAAAAATCCGTGTTGAAAAAATATTGGTCAGTTCTATATGTTACAAATCTGTGTTGAAGGCATTTGCTACTTCTAGGTGAATGAAATTGACATCGAAGACATTAGTGAGCTCTACATACTACAAACTTGTGAAGAATACATTTGTTAGCAACTAACAAATGTATTCTTGACATGTTTGTTTTCAACTGGAACTAACAGTTAGTTCAACTGGAACATTCAACTAACTAGTTGAATGAAATTACTGTTGAAGACACTACTTAGCTTTTTCTGAATGAAAATTTGTGTCAAAGATAACGGTCAGTTCCGGGTGAAAGAAATTGGTGTCGAAGACAGTGGTAAGCTTTAAATCCAATAAAATCTGTATGGAAGACATTGGTCAGCTGCATATACCATAAATTTATGGCGAAGGCATTTGTTTGCTCTAGAATACAAGAAAAAATCTAATGTCGAAGACATCGGGGAGTTCTTGCCGATAAAATTTGGTCAGTTGTAGAGAGATCGAATTTGTGCCGTAGAGATTGGTGAGCTGTAGAGAAACGAAAATTTGCGCCGAAGACATTTTCTAATAAGGCAAAATAAATCGGTGTCGAAGGCATTGAATTGGTTTAGGTAAAGGATATTGGTGACGAAGACATCGGTTATTTCTTGGATCGATCCATTTCATCGAAAAAATAGTTGGTCCTCTGTGAATAGTTACTCAACCAATCTGTTCATAGCCCCACTCCCAGTTCCTCTAAACGAAGATCAATATTTAAATATACCAACTTTAAAAAAAAATGAGCCAAACTCGAAGCCGCAATTAAGGAGGAGCAGGGGGATCCGGTGCCCCGGGCGCCCAATCAGAGGGAGGCGCCAATTTCACCCTTTATCCTCTCCTTGAACATTATAGGGAGGGGGGGGGAGGACGGACTCAAGTATTTTGCGGCCCGATGCGAAAACAGCTTTGCGCCCTTGTAAAATGGTTTTTCTAGATCCAGCAGTGTCCTCGAGTGCCCCGGCGCCCTCTAGGTTTACACTAGCACACAAGAACGACTATCAAACAGTGCATATGCTATATCATAAAAAACTATTTAGCAAGGAATTTGGGCACAGCGAGAAAATTTGTTAGAGTGTCCCCAGCCACTTAATGACTTAAAATAATTTCTCTATTACCGGCTGACATGGCTCCAGCCCGAAACGATTCTCATTATTTTTACCTCCTTCACCCTTTTAAGGGGCCACGGGCCCCTTAAAAGGGTGAGGGAGGTAAAATGTTCAAACAACCGTTTGAACATATTGACATATTTTCAGATCACATGATTAATGATCAGATCTTCAGATTAAATGACCCGGGACACAGTTCCAGACCACTTAAGAGCGATCCGTGACACATTTAGAGATCTCTTGAGTGACATGTGACATAGTTTCAGAGCACTTAAGTGCCCCCCCCCCCCAGTGCGGTTCTACATCACTCAAGTTACCCGCGGCACATTCTCAGATTATTTAAGTGATCCGCGGCACGGTTCTAGAGCACTTAAGTGGCCCGGACACATTTCCAGATCACTTGGGGATCCGCGAAAAATTTATAGATCACTAAAGTGGCTCTGTAGGGCACTTATCAATAGGAGGGGGGGGGGAATGTTACTTCAAGTGCCCACAAACTATCGAAAGATTTTTCTCGTTTTTGGCGCACAGAGTAAGGTGCCATTAAAAATATTTCATATTTTCATAAAGGGTGGTTGATGACGTAAGCATTATCCAAATCCTCCCCTTGTCATCAAAAGTCAGCAAATCGGAAAACCCCTCCCCCCCCCCCCCCCGTAGATGCTGACGTGATACTCGAATGGCCCGTCATCTCTCGTTTAACTTCAAAACGTTCAAAATTCTCCATGGGTATTTTTTTAATATCTTGCGGGGAATCGAACCCACGTCCTTTCACTTTTTGGGTGAACGCCCTAGACCAGTGTTTCTTAACCTTTTTTTGCCCGTGGGGCTCGCTTTGAAGCATATTTGTTTTCCTCGTGGCTCCCCGTCTTACCCAGAGTCTTCGACCCTCATTGACTTTTTCAGTGAATTTATGCTGAACGAACATTTTTCAAAGAAGATTGGCCTCCAGGCCACTAGCCTAGAATTTATTGAGCCCTCCAATAGTCCGAGTTCTATTCAGGGCAGTCTCAACATCATGGACGCCCCTCAGGCAAAGTGATGCTATGGTAGTCCCATACTTAGCTGAAAATAAAAAGCCTGCATATTTCCTACTTATTTTCAAAATTTATTGTACTATACAAAATATCATAGGGTGGGGGTCACTTCTGGACATGAGACCCCCCCCCCCTGGCATGACCCCTCACAAGAGAGGGACTGACAGAGCTGCAGCCTGAGGACTGATACGGTTTTCATCATTTTCTGTTTTTTACACTATAAATTTTATGTAGAGGAGGGGTCTGTGAAAACTCTGGCCTGCGGAAAAACCCCATCCTAGGGAACCTGCGGCAAAATGTAGGCGGTGAGGCCCGGGTGGGTCCTTGCCCTAAGTCGGTTTTATGGGTGGTTTTGTTGGATTCTGTAATTGTATAGTCGCTAATATAAAAGCTTTATTTCTTCACACCTTAATTTTTCTTCTCAGGTCTCTGCAGCCCTCCAAACCACCTGTGATGGCCTCCTTCTCCATTTTCTTCCGTGCCCCCCCCCCCCCTGAAATATCCCAGTACCACTAGTGAGAACCACCAGTGAGAAGCACTGCCCTAGACTACAAAGGCAACTAGTCTCTCAATCTTTACTTGGAGCTCGTGTACACTGAAAGGGATCGTACATGGACGGCCGGACCTGACTCGAGCCAAGCTCACAACTGCTGACGCTGCCACCAGATGGCGACTTATACAAGGATGACGTCACTCTCCGCTAACAATACGGAGGTTTTTTAACAACTGGCTGTTGCGATGATTGAATTTTTTTTTTTTTTTTGTTGAAAGATTGAAAATTCAACTGCTTTTTCTTTCGCGGTTGTACGGTCCCTTTCGGTGTACACGAGCTCCAAGGAAAGATTGAGGGATTCGTTGCCTTTGTAGTCCAGTGCGTTCGCCCGGAAAGTGAAAGAACGCGGGTTCGATCCCCCGCAAAAGGCAGTGTTGAATTTTCTCTCTTTTCAAAAAATTCAATCTTCGCAACAGCCAGTTGTTAAAAACCTTCGTATGGTAGCGGAGAATGACGTCATCCTTTCACTTCCAACATTCTAATTAAAAACCCTCACATTTCTCTGTTAGACTCAACCATTGCAGCCCGTCTTTGCTTCTTCAGATCGTCACAAATTCAGATTCTTCCCAAGAACTATTATCGACTGGACTATTACCACCAAATATTTTCAATTCAATTTTATTTTCCACGGTTAATTAATAAACAGTCAAATCTAAATGTTTGTCGTCTAGAGCAGTGGTTCTCAACCGGGGGCCATATGGCCCCCTTGTGGTACTGGGATACTTCAGGGGGGCCACGGAAGAAAATGGAAAAAGGGGGCCATGACAGGTGGTTTGGAGAACTGAGAAGAAAAATTAAGGTATGAAGAAATAAAGATTTTATATTAGTGACTAACACTTACAGTGAGAGAGAGAGAATCCAACAAAACCACCCATAAAACCAGGGCCTTCTTCAGGGCATGGACCCACCTAGGCCTCACCGCCTACATTTTGCAACAAGTTCCTTAGGATGGGGTTTTCCTCAAGTACACGGCTAAATTTTTTAGACCCCCCTTTTCTATATGAAATTTATTGTATGAAAAACAAAAAAAAATGATGAAAACCATATTAGGCCCCGGGCTGTAGCTCTGTCAGTCCCACTGTTGTGAGGGGCCTCATGCCCATAAGTGACCCCACCTTATATTTTGTATAGTACAATTAATTTTGAAAATAAGTAGGAACTATGTAGGCTGTTTATTTCCAGCTAAAGTATGGGACTACCATAGCATCACTTTGCCTAAGGTGGAGGCCCCATGATGTTGAGACGGTCCTGATAGAACTCGGACTAGCGGGGACATCAATAAATTCTAGGCCAGTGGTCTGGATTCACTGAAAAAAATCATTTCAATACGTATAAAGTGTCTTGCTTCTAGATGAGAGTTGAAAACTCTGGGTAAGACAGGGGAGCCACGAGAAAAAAATATGGTTCAAAGGGGGCCACGGGCAAAAAAAGGTTAAGAAACACTGGTCTAGAGCAGTGTTTCTTAACCTTTTTCAGCTCGTGGCCCCCTCTATAGATCACATTTTTTTCTCGTGGCCCCCTGTCCTATCCCGGGCCCCCCCCCCCTACCCTCATCCAAGAGTGAGATACTTTCTATTTTTTTTATTATGAATGAAATTTTAATAAATCAGATCAATCTCTGGAATCCTGGCAAGGCACGGATTCAAATGGCGGATTATCATCTCTCCCAGGAGTCGAATTACAGTCAAACATCGTTAATGAGTCACTCTTGGGAGAGCAAAAATATGACTTATTAAGCGGAGTGACTCATTAAACGGAGTAAGCCATAGCTGTGCCAATTCCTACCAGAGGACAATTGGGACTTCCAAAAAGTGACCCGGTAAGCGGAGTGACGTGTTAACCGGGTGACGCACTAACGAGGTTTGACTGTATATGTATGTATATACAGGGTGGGCAAAAAGTCCGTAGGAATTTTAAAAATGAATAAAAACCGGAAAAAATAACCGAAATATAAAAAACGGTTTGCAGGGTTAGCATAAAAAACGGTCTGTGTAAAATACGGGACGATCCAACGAACCTGCACGGTAAATCGACCCTCCCAACACTTCAACCGTTGCTCTGGTGGCCCTCCATACTTAGCTGGAAATAACAGCTTACGTATGAAAATCATAATACCATATCCCATATAGTGCAGTCCCCCCTCCGTCCATTATAGACGTGAAGACCCGGGTCATGCCCACATAGACCCCAAACATTAAGATGCCCGTGGTTCTATGGACGGATCTGATGGATTCTGGAAGTAGTAATATTTTTCAACCATGTGTTTCACTTTTAAAGCTTTTCTCTTCACAGTTCTGTATGACTCCCTTCGCCACCTGTCGTGGATCATCTTTCTTCTGATTTTCTCCCGTGGCCCCTTAAAATCCAGGACCACAAGGGGGGCCATATGGCCCCAGGTTGAGAACCACTGGTCTAGAGGCCTGACCCTGAACAGAGCAACTAAAACTAAGACGAAAGAAACAAAGGAAAAAAAATAAACATCACAAACCGTTGCTCGCGAGTGCACGATGCTCCCCTGAAACACCCATAGTGCTCGATGCGCGTGTCCGATTTCGCGCTCGCGAGCACGCACTTGAACAACGTCTCCAAGTAAACACGTCGTATAAATTGCATTAAAGTTTTGAAATCATCCTAATTTCATGCATTGGTATAGCCAAAATTGCCGCGAGGGTGCTCTTCTTTTGATGATAGTTACAGGCAATGGCAATAATTCACGAAGCTGGATTGGAAGAGACCTAGGCAACGGGATAAGTCCAGTGGCAAAGTTCTGGCGTTTATTCGTTCAGGCAATGGCAATAGGTGAAATAGCCTTCTTTAGTGACGTCACGAGCTTCGTGTGGGAGGCCTTGTTCTATAGGTGGTATTGCTTCAACCCGTTGCTCGCGAGCGCCACGATGCTCCCCCGAAACATCCAGAGTACTCGTTGCGCGTGTCCGATTTCACGTTCGCGAGCACGCACTTGAACAACGTCTCCGAGTAAACACTTCGTATAAATTGAAATCATCCTAATTTCACGCATTGGTATAGCCAAACTTGCCGCGAGGGTGCTCTTCTTTTGATGATAGGTACAGGCAATGGCAATAATTCACGAAACTGGGCTGGAAGAGATCTCAGCAACGGGATAAATGCTGAGTGATGAGTCACGGTGCTCCCCTGAAACACCCAGAGTGCTCGTTGCGCGTGTCCGATTTCGCTCGCTCGCGAGCACGCACTCGAACAACGTCTCCAAGTAAGCACCTCGTATAAATTGAAATCATCCTAATTTCACGCATTGGTGCAGCCAAACTTGCCGCGAGGGTGCTCTTCTTTTGATGATAGGTACAGGCAATGGCAACAGGTGAAATGGCCTTCTTCATTGACGTCACGAGCTTCGTGTGGAGGCCTTGTTCTATAGGTGGTGTTGCTTCAACCCGTTGCTCGCAAGCGCAGCGGTGTTCCCCTGAAACACCCACAGTGCTCGTTGCGCGTGTCCGACTTCGCGATCGCGAGCACGCACTCGAGCAACGTCTCATATAAATTGCATTAAAGGAATGAAATCATCCTAATTTCATGCATTGGTACAGCCAAACTTGCCGCGAGGGGGCTCTTCTTTTGATGATAGGTACAGGCAATGGCAATAATTCACGAAACTGGGCTGGAAGAGATCTCAACAACGGGATAAGTCCAGTGGCAAAGTTCTGGCGTTCATTCATTCAGGCAATGGCAATAGGTGAAATGGTTTTCTTCAGTGATGTTCACGAGCTTCGTGCGGAAGCCTTGTTCTATATGTGGCGTTGCTTCAACCCGTTGCTCGCGAGCGCCGTGGTGCTCCCCTGAAACACCCAGTGTGCTCGTTGCGCGTGTCCGACATCGCGCTCGCGAGCACGCACTCGAACAACGTCTCCAAATGAACACCTCGTATAAATTGAAATCATCCTAATTTCACGCATTGGTATAGCCAAACTTGCCGCGAGGGTGCTCTTCTTTTGATGATGGTAGGTGCAGGCAGAGTGCTCGCGACTACGAAAAAAAAAGGTTGGAGACCTCTGCCTTAAAGGGTTAAAACAGACAGCGGTTGTAGAAATTTCACATAATCCGCGGAATTTAATAATCTAATCGATTCTGAAGTTTCTCAGTGTTAAGAAGAAGAAACAGCACATTTTGTGCCACAATAAATTCCTATAAAAAGAAATAATAAATAAGCAATTTATAAAAGAAATAAAATAAATAAAATAAAATATAAATTCGCCAACGAATGCGCGAAAATGATAAAGTGGTTTTAGAACGAGGCAGTGAACAAATGGCACCAAAAAAAAAAAAAAAATGGCGGAAGAAAATGCCATAAAGACAGACAGACAGACCGACGGGTTAATCATCACAATCCCATGACGAATTTAATGCGTTTTCTTTCCCTCTTACACACACACACATGGCATCCATTGTTATGAGATGATCTTTTTGTCGCCAAGAATTGGCAGGGTTGTGATGGAATGCGTGTGAACGGAACCCCCGCACGATATGTGAAGGACGAAGAAGAAAGGGGGTTGAAAAAAACGCACCAATTTTTTATCTATTTATTTTATTTTTCTCGCCAAATTCGTCGAGGCGTGGAACCAAAAAAAAAAAAAAAAAAAGAAAATGGCGACGATAAACTAGTTGTCGTACTCGAAAATAAAAGAGAATATATATATATATAATCAAATAAAATAATTTTTTTTTTTCGGTGGAGGGAGAATTCTTCGCCTCTTATCCATTTTTTCCCTCTAATGTTCTTTTTTTTCCCCCCTTGTGAGAAGGGGAAGAAAAAAAAAGGGAAAAATTCCGGCGTTTTTCCGGCGGGTTTAGCGGTTCAAACAATAAACAACAAACAGTTCTTTTTCTGTGGTCTTTTTTGTGTGTGTGTGTGTGTATGGAGAGAATTGGATCTGTGTGGAGAGAGAAAGGAATCTTTACTTGGCATGGAGCCAAGATTTGGGATCCAAGAAACAAACCGGAGGAATGCCTTTGAAATTCGTACAGGATTGTGAATTTGGTGAATCCAGTGACCAGGAGAGGTCTTAACCCAAAATCAAGAACGTTTTGCGACCCACTAGATCAGTGATTCCCAACGTGGGCGTTAATGCCACCTGGGGAGGGGGGCGATGGGATGTTCCAGGGGGCGGTAGAAGCTACGGGTATAGCATAGGATTCTATGGATAAGATTGCGTTCTGGGGGGAGGCCGCTGGGCGAAAAAAATTTCTGAAGAAGTGGGGGGACGATATGGGACAAAAAAAGGTTGGGAAACTATGCACTAGATGCAGTTCCACATCACTTGAGTAACCTGCGGTGCATTTCCAGATCACTCAAGTGTCCCGCAGCAAATTCCAAGATCATTTAACTGGCCCACGCGTACTTATGAATCACTCATGCATCCGCGGCACATTTCCAGATATGACCCGCGGTGCATTCCCGGATCATATAACTGATCCGCGGAGTATTCACAGATTATCGCGGCACACTTAAGCGACCCACGGCACACTTACAGAGCACTTAAGTTAACCGTGGCGCAATTCCAGATCGCTTACGTGACCTGCGCCACATTCCCAGATCGCTTACGTGACCTGCGCCACATTCCCAGATCATTCAAGTGATCCGCGGCATATTTAGAGATTACCGCGGCACACTTTCACAGCATTTGAGCGACCCATGCCACACTTCCAGAGCACTTAAGCGGTCCGTGGTGCATTTCCAGAGCACTTTGGGGACCCGCGGCACAGTTCCAGAACACTTAACCGGCTCGCAGGACAATTTCAAATCACTTAAGTGTCCCGCAGCACATTATCAGATTATTTGAGTGACCCGTAGCACATTATCAGATTATTTAAGTGACCCGTAGCACGTGTATAGATCACTTAAGTGACCGACAGCACATCTTCAGATCGCTTAAGTCTTCCACGGCATATTTGCAGATCACCGCTACACATTCCCAGATAATTAGAGCGACCCGCGGCACAGTTACAGATCACTAGAGTGACCCACGGCATATTTACAGATCACTAGAGTGACCCACGGCATATTTACAGATCACTAGAGTGACCCGCGGCATATTTACAGATAACTTGAGTGATCTGGAACTGTGTTGCATTTTACTCAAGGAGCCCGCGGCACATTTACAGATCCTGAGATCACTTCAGTGTCCCGCGACACGCTTACAAACAATGAAGTGGCCCGCACTGTCCTAAAGGTTGAGCACCCTTGCGTTAAACCAGGCATCTTCAACCCGTTGCCCGCGAGCACCAGAGGCGCCCGCAGTGCTCGTTTCTTGTGTCCGATTTCGTGCTCGCGAGCACTTGATCAACGTAGCAATTGAACACGTTTCACAAATTGCATAGAAGGATTGAAATCGTACCGATGATTCTCCATGAATTGGTATTTCAAACTTGCCGTAAGGGTGCTCTTTTTTTATGATGGTAGCAGATGGTAGCAGGCAGTGCTCGCGACTGGAAAAAGGTTGTGAACACCTCTGCACATATTTATCTCTCTTCTTATTTATCTGCCACAGTTCACTTAAGTGACCTGTAAATGTGCCACTTATGTAATCTGTGCCGTGGGCCACGTTGGAGATTTGGGAATGTGCCAGGGGCTGCTTGAGAAATCTTTAAATGTACCGCGGGTCACTTAAGTAATCTGCAAATATGTCGCGTGCCGCTTAGGTCATCTAAAATTTTGTCGCGGGCCACTCAAGTGGTTTAGCGCGCCAGGTCACTTTAGTGATCTAAGAATGTACAGCGGGATACTTAAGTGACCTGGTCACATATGCCACTTAGTTCATTTTTAACAAAATTAGGTTTGAGTTCACAGGCCACATCAGATGACTCCGAGGGCCACGGGTTGAGCATTTACGACCTAAAGAGTTTGCAAGCACGTGAGTGAGCAAAAGAGTGACTTGGAGCGTGAGCAAGTATGTGAATGGCCAAACGAGTGATCTACAGTGCGAGGGATCACGTCAGTGAGTGACCTAGAGCGTGTGCAAGTATGTGAGTGACCAAAACAGTGCGCAAGCATGACAAAATGAGTGACGTCATCACAGGTAGATCGAGAATCCCTCTCTATAAGTGGGTTTGTGCAACCCATCCCAGAAGCAATTGCGAATTAAGTGACCCATAGCTCAAAAACCTTGTCTGTAAGTAGATTCGTGCGACTCTTCTCGGAACCCCTTGCGATTATGGTTTGTGGGTGGGATCCATAAATCAAAAGAGAGTGTTAGGAGATTTGAACGACCCATCATGGAAGCTCCAGCGACTCTGCCGCATGGGTTAAGAACCCCTGATTTAGATCGAGGGTGCTCAACCCTTTGGACAGTTCGGGCCACTTCATCGGTTTGAAAACTCGCCACGGGCCACTTAATTACGGTTTGCAGGGTTAGCATCGCTACTACTACAAAACCACACATACACCTCGTCCATATTCTCCTCTGCGGAACCTCTAACGAATATGCGGGAATGTGCGTGTACGTGTAGTGAAACCTGACGTGAAGTTTGCTTCTGTGTAATGCTTGTTATGTGTAGTGCTGCCATCTGCCACCAGTTTTTCTAACTATGAGTGAAGTGTAATGATTGAATAATTTATCGTTGTGTAGGCGGGTTAGCATCGCTAGGTGACGGGAATTTTTTTTAGGACATATAATCCCAAAAAACAGCCGATAGGTGGCGCTGGTACGAGCGACTTCGGTGGAAATATGCTAATGAGACGGTAATACGAACTTGCGCTCCTAATCCACAACCAATTCACCGTTGTAAACAGTGTCTGTGGACGTACTGCACTCTGCCGTTACTGGATTTCTGACTCGCCTGCAATGTGCGTTATCCCCTGTGTTGGTCACGTGGAACACATACTGCTGTAATAAACGATTTTTTGGAGGCATTCTGTTCGTTAGCCGCGCGTCTTTTCTTCGACTCGTGTACATCAGCGCCACCTATCGGCTGTTTGTTCTGGTTCTCCAACGCCCCCCTCCCCCCCACCCGTCTTGAAAAAATTCCCGCGACCTAGCGATGCTAACCCTGCAAACCCTTTTTTTATATTTCCGTTATTTTTTCCGGTTTTTATTCATTTTTAAAATTTCTACGGACTTTTTGCCCACCCTGTATATACATACATATACAGTCAAACCTCGTTAGTGCGTCACCTGGTTAACACGCCACTCCGCTTACCGGATCACTTTTTTGGAAGTCCCAATTATCTTCATGCAGGAATTGGCACAGCTATGGCTTACTCCGTTTAACGAGTCACTCCGCTTATCGAGTCATATTTTTGCTCTCCCAAGAGTGACTCATTAACGAGTCAAACCTCGTTAGTGCGTCAGCCGGTTAACACGTCACTCCGCTTACCGGATCACTTTTTTGGAAGTCCCAATTATCTTCATGCAGGAATTGGCACAGCTATGGCTTACTCCGTTTAACGAGTCACTCCGCTTATCGAGTCATATTTTTGCTCTCCCAAGAGTGACTCATTAACGAGGTTTGACTGTATATATATATACAGTCAAACCTCGTTAGTGCGTCACCCGGTTAACACGTCACTCCGCTTACCGGGTCACTTTTTTGGAAGTCCCAATTGTCCCCTGGTAGGAATCGGCAGAGCTATGGCTTGCTCCGTTTAACGAATCACTGCGCTTACTAAGCCATATTTTTTCTCTCCCAAGAGTGACTCATTAACGAGGTTTGACTGTATATATATATATATATTGCTTTCCTTTCGATATAACGTACGCTTTCAACGTAATGACGAGCGTCAATTGTATATATTTGCTTTCAAAATAATCCCTGATTTTTTGTGGGCGCGCAGCTTCCGTCCGTGATTTCCGCCTTATATTTCGGCAAAAAAAAAAAAAAGTAAATTAAATTTATTTTAAAAAAAAATAAAAAATTATACAGCAAAAGTGGAGTTTAGGGTTTCATCCCGTGCTTCTATTGTATTCCAATTGACCTTTAACACTATCGAGGAAATAGGAGCCGCTCTCTCTCTCTCTCCCTCTCCATTGTGCTGTAACATACTATACACACCATTGCCGAGTGAATCACTGCTATGTGAATATGTATTGGTAAAGTACATATTACATACATATATATATAATTTATATTTTTTTAAAGTATTAAACCATTTAATCTTGAAGGGAACATGAGTAATATATTACATAAAATGTGTCATTCTAAAATATTTTCTTTATTATATGGACGTAATTTGAGAGTTTCCTTTTTGGCCCCCCTTAAATTTAATTTCCTGTAATTTTACACTCCCTAAAAAAAATTATTCTGAAATCGAATAATCTATATACAGCCGAATCCCGTTTTAACGATTACCGTTATAGCGAAAACTTCGTTGTAACGGACACTTTTCTAATCCCTTCCCCCCAGATAAGATTGCGTAAGGAACAATGGAATTCCTTTATGATAGCTGAATTTCATCGTAACAAAATGATTTCTTCGGTCTCTTGGCGTTCGTTATAATGGGATTCGTCTGTATATGAAATTGATCTTCTGTTTGTGTGTGTGTGTGTGTCCTCTGTACAAACCTACGATTTAAGATCGATCGTCTCCGAATTTTACATATACAGTCAAACCTCGTTAATGAGTAACTCTTGGGAGAGCAAAAATATGACTTGATAAGCGGAGTGACTCGTTAAACGGAGTAAGCCATAGCTGTGAAAATTCCTGGTTGAGGATAATTGAGACTTCCAAAAAGTGATCCGGTAAGCGGAGTGACGTGTTAACCGGGTGACGCACTAACGAGGTTTGACTGTACAATGGAAAATTCGGTTAACGAGCTTAATTCGTTCCACGAACGCGCTCGTTATCCGAATCCCTCGTTATTCGAATCGAACTTCCTCATAGGAAATAATGGAAACTCGGATATACAATTATTCATTCACATAAAAATCTATCTATAAATATAAAATTGATTTTCTATGTGTGTGTGAGTGTTCTCTACACAAATCTACAATTTTAGATCGATCGTCGCCAAATTTTGCATATATACCAAATGGGGCCCGACTTGAACCACTTTAAAATTTCGTCAGACCAGGGCAAATGCCCCAAATGGGCAAAAAAAACCGTAAAGCAACAATGGTTTTTGGGCCTCAACAATCACTTTCCGAACGTTTACTTTGGTTACCGTGGTTCCCTAGCAATGCGTTTCAGACGTGTATATGCCTTTACAATGGTTTGTCACTTCTTTAATCCTGTTACTATATACAGTCAAACCTCGTTAGTGCGTCACCCGGTTAACACGTCACTCCGCTTACCGGGAAAGATAGCGTGTTTGAAAAAGAATCGTAGAAAATTTGAAATTGCGTATGTTATGAAAAATATTGAACGCAGACACTTAAGATTAATTTTATATTACATGGCTAATCATAAAGTTTTTTTTACAAACCAAATTAAAGGTGGTGAATATGTCTACCTTGGGATCATGGCCTCCACAAGGGGTAGGCTGCCAAGGCTTCGGCCCTGGGGCCCGGGACGATTTTCACCATTTTTTGTTTTTTTTTACGCTATAAATTCATCATAAACGGGGCCCGTGGAAGTCTCGTCGGGGAGCCCCCCCGCAAAAGATCCGAGCCTGGGGGCCCCTGTTTCAGGATGTGGGGGCCATGCTTGGGATGCACGGCATATGTCTATACGGTAGTCGTATTCGTCCCAAACTTTTGCGAGCATGTTTGCTCCCACGGCTGCTGTTATGCGTATCTTCAGTTCGGCTAAAGTAGCTGGAAGGGGGAGGCACACAAAAACGTAGTCTTTTATAACCCCCCCCCCCCCCCCCCCCCACAAGAAGAAATCGCACACTGTGAGGTCCTGCGATCTCGGAGGCCAGCGATGTTCAACTGAATCGTCAGGTCCCGTACGGCCGATCCATCGTTTAGGATCTTTGCAATTGTTCAAAAGTTCTCGAACGTCCGAGCTTACGAACGTCTGGAGAATGAAGTCATCCGAATCTGTTTCTAACTGTGGGAAAAGTCAATCTCTTGACAAACACCGAAGTGGCGGCCGAAGGAAAAGAGCGTTAGCGCTACCTGTCGGCAACTGCGTGAAATTCGAGGTTTCCCCTCTTTCTTCTACCTATACATTATTCGGTCAAAACGGATTAAAAGCTGATTTTTTTTGAAATCGGGTAATTCTTTTTGAAACACCCTGTATATTCATTTCTACGTAACTTTAAATCTAGATTTGTTTTTTTTCATGAGTCGCGCAGGAAGCCGCCATTTTGGTTAAATTAGACACGGTTTGTATGTCCCTCAAAGAAAGAGGGTGATGTCACGTGATCCAAAAAGCCTCATTGAAAAAACCGGTTATCATAGCTAGTTGAATAAATTTAATATGTGTATTTATAAGAAATAAATGATTAAATTATATAAAAATTTGTGTATCAAATTTATCGATCTATATGGAATTTAATTTTTAATTATTTTTTGCAGTTATCGATATTGGAATATTTTGAATCGATGAATATTTGTGAGTATTTATTAATTTATTTTGTATAAAGTGTCATATCATACGCGTTTTCACTATTGGAAATGTTTAAAAATTTTGGTGAGTAACTAAAACCCAAGCTGCCGCCCCTTAGAATCTGCCACCCGGGTGCACCGCACCCCCTCGCACAAGCCGGCCCCTGCAAAAAAAAAAAGATATTGCTACGAAACTTGAGCGATTCCCAAAGGGGTTTGGCCAGTTGTCGCGGTCACTGCATGGCTCCATGCGGAACTCCAAGGCTTCGGAAATAATCTATACACTACAGCAGTATCTTAAACTCGTTGCTCGCGAGCACCACGGTACTCTCTGAAGCACCCAGAGTGCTCAATGCTCGCGTCCGATTTCGTGTCCGCGAGCACTTCATCATCGTCCCTTGTACAAATCGCTTTGAAATCATACTGAGAGATTGCATTCACAGGTATGTCAAACTTGCCGTAAGGGTGCTCTTCTTTTGATGATGGGGCACAGCAGTGCTCGGGACTAGAAAACAGGTTGAAGACCTCTGCACTATAGAAATGAAGTTCGATCTCTTATGTTAAAGAACGAAATAACGTGAACATTTCGCAAGAAATTATTCATTTTATTCTCTGTTCGGTTCCAGATTTTTACAGCAAATGAAAAATTTCTTAACATTGTGGTACTATACAGTCGGATCCCGTTATAACGAACTCCAAGAGACCGGAGAAATCACTTCGTTATAAAGGAATTCTAGGTTTTTGCATTGCTCCTACGTAAACCTATCTGGGGGAAGGGATCAGAAAAGTGTTCGTTAAAACGAGATTTTCGCTATAACGGTATTCGTTAAAACGGGATTCGACTGTAATTAATCACTTGTTTGAGCCAGAAATGGAAGAAATCGAGATGAACATGCTGTCTTTTCCTATACCTAGCCCCAATAGGAAAATAAAATTCATGATATAAATTCAATTTTTCCTGTTGAAAATGAAGCATTATTTTGAAGAATGTCGCCAAATCGATGGGTGTCACGTGGTTGGCGATATCGTAACAAATAAGCCCCCCCCCCCCCCCCCCGTGATTGACAACGAATCCATCGATATAGCTTGATTTCACGCCAAGATAAGTGACTCCACAAAGACGGTCTGGTGTGTTTTGGCACGTGGTTTGTTTACCCTGGTATCAAAAGAGGAAACGTCAATCACTTGCCCATTAAGGGGCAGTGAAGACATTTCTTTTCACCTGGAGCAGGTGATCTATTTACAATCTCAATCACTCAATCAATCATCCGGTGCGATCTGGGGATGTGATTGAGTGTTTTACAAGTACTGAAATGTCCCGGGGGGGAAGATGAACCGACAGACAGATCGATTTGTTTTTTGAAATTTTTTACAGCGTAAATTCACCAGAAGATCGATATATCGAAGTCAGAAAGTGAGCCCCCACAGAACAATCGTGGCCTTGGGCAGTGTTTCTCAACCTGGGGCCGTATGACCCGTTTCTGTTCCTGTCCTGGGGGGTATTCTAAGGAGACCACGGGTGAAAATCAAATGGGGGGGGGGGGTGCCGAGCCACGATAAGTGGTGAAGAGGGCCCACGGAAAACTGTGAAGAAATATAGCTTACAAGTGAAATATGGTGAGCAAAAATGTGTGACTAAGAGTCATGGAACCAGGGCCATCTTAACGCATGTGCCCGTAGCTCGGGATTTCACGTCCATAGAGACCTACATGATAAAATCTGGTGCTACCATACTGGAGTGTAAGTGTGTAAATATGTAAGCAGATACTACCACACACACACAGCAGGGCTGTCTTAATAGCACCGTGAGTCCCTGGGCCAAGTGATTTTTCCTGAGGCCGTACCTATTCTCGAAAATTTCAATCGTACCTCATTTTTGATAGGCCCCTTTTCTCTTGAGGCCCCCAGGCCATGCACGGGTGGGCCCATGCCTTAAGAGGGCACTGGCTCCATAATATCCCCTCTGTCCATGATGTTGAGAATTTATATACCCAAAATTATCATAAATTATAAAAATAACGCGCTGTTTGTTAAATGTCTCAATTGAACATCATAAATTTAAATAAACATCATTGAAGAAAAAAATGGGACAAATATATAAAAAAGAAATTCAGAAACACTAAAAATTCCCAAATGTCCCGTAATACGGGACGCCAGTAGTAGTCCGTCGAATTGTTTCAGACATTTTACTGGTACTTGGGTTCAGTAAGGTTGAGAAACACTGTATTAGAGCTGTGTTTCATCATGTTAAAAGGGTATTAAGTTCCCCTCAAGCCAAAAATTACTCCACAATATTCCTAAAAATACACTGCGCTATACACACACCGTACTATACTGCAGTATATCATACTCATTTTTAGACGAATAAAAATACCTATTTAGTAGCTTTTTTTGTGTGTGCGCGTATCGGATTTCAAATATCGAATAGACGAAGGGTTTCGCGTTTCTCACTAAACATACGCCAATGAGTACTGAGTATATACCCGAAAAATAAATACCAATTTCCCCCAAATATTGGTTCCCTTCGCCAGTATTCAGTAGTGGAAGTTTTTGAGAAGGACACTCCTAGCACTTGCGTTATCAGGGACGAAAATCGAACATTTTTTCCCCCAAAAAACTCTCTTTCTCTGTTATGTACACGGTACTGTCTGTACCTCCGCCCGGTAAGCACTGTGTGGGAACTTAGTCGGCAGTGTGGAGTGCGTCTTATCCAAACAGTGATATTCGAGAGCTTCCTAGTGCTTCCTCCTTTGGATACACAGGATTCGACGGCTTCGCAGTATCCCGAATCGTTCTCTCTTACCTCCTGAAAATGGAAAAAAAAAATTGTACATATTCCATTTTGTTATAATTTAAATTTAAGTATCGAGTAGACTTTCGGTAACTCGACACCCCTGAAAGTATCGCCAAAACATGTCGACTTAAGCGGATGTCGGGTTAGCGGGGTTTCGCTGTGAAATTTTGTCCGATCGTTTTTGCGTACGTAATTATACGCATTCAAACGATTCGATATTAAATAAGAAATGCTAATTCTCTCATTAAGGTATCCGACTACGTTGAAAACGTCATTTTGGAAGAAAATGTGGATTTTCATTTTTTTTTTTTTTTAATTTTTATAAAAGCCCTATTTGTTGTGATTCCAAAATGAGTCTTGTTTTGTTTATATGATGCTTAGAATCAAAGTTACGTTCACTTTAGTGTTGCGTTTTCACATACAAGTAATACGCGAATGAAGACTAGTAATAAGCTATTTTTGACATTTTACTTGACTTTGTGACATGATTTGTAAAAAATTGATTCATTGCATCCTTACGAAATTTTAATGTGACATTTTGCTATATATTGTTGAGGTTATGAACCAAAATCTAAGGTCTATCACATATATTTTTCGAATCACAGTGTTTTATAGACAAAATGTAGGATGAAATTTCAAAAAATTCACACGTACTTAAACATATTTTGGTGTAACTTATGAACATATCGTGCAATCCTTTAAATTTTGGTTCATAACCTGCAACATTACTAGCTAAATGCACTGTGAAAATCACAAAGCATTTTATTAATAAAAATTTTTTGCAACCGTGCTTCGAATATCACATGAATTTTGCCTAAAATTTGACATAAAAACGACTTTTTCATAGAAAATATAATAGACGGACCAAAATTTGTCACTGTTTCCACCATTTCGAGACACTTTCTATCACAAAATATATTTAAAGTTCACTCCAGAATACCTTAATTTCAATTCGGGGTTGTTTCATAATAGAATCAAAACACACAAAAAAATTTACCTCGTGGAAAATAATCAAGTATATTTGTTTTTCTTTCCGCAGAGAAAACAAAAATTCTTGCATACACTGTTCAGTTTATCCCGCGATTGTTCTCGGCTTTTTCCTGAGTGCGTATAGGAATCGACGTATCACATCTACAGCTTTTAATGCGTCATGGCGAGATGGTGCACACACTTGTTCATCTGAATTTTCTGATTCTACTTCTTCGGAACATGAAGCACTTCCTCTTTGATTGATTGATTAAACACTGAAGAGCCAAAAAAACTGGTTCACCTGCCTAATATCGCGTAGGGCCCCCGCGAGTCCGCAGAAGCGCCGCAACACGACGTGGCATGGACTCGACTAATGTCTGAAGTAGTGCTGGAGGTAATTGACACCATGAATCCTGCAGGGCTGTCCATAGATCCGTAGGAGTAAGAGGGGGGTGGAGATCTCTTCTGAACAGCACGTTGCAAGGCATCCCAGATATGTTCAATAATGTTCATGTCTGGGGATTTAGGTGGCCAGCGGAAGTGTCTAAAGTCAGAAGAGTGTTCCTGGAGCCACTTTGTAGCAATTCTGGACGTGTGGGGTGTCGCATTGTCCTGCTGAAATTGTCCAAGTCCGTCGGAATGCACAATGGACATGAATGGGTGCAGGTAATCAGACAGGATGCTTACGTACCTGTCACCTGTCAGAGTCGTATCTAGACGTATCAGGGGTCCCATACCATCACAGAGCCTCCACCAGCTTGAACAGTCCCCTGTTGACATGTAAGGTCCATGGATTCATGAGGTTGTCTCCATACCCGTACACGTCCATCAGCTCGAAGCAATTGGAACCGAGACTCGTCAGACCAGGCAACGTGTTTCCAGTCCTCAACAGTCCAATGTTGGTGTTGTCGGGCCCAGGTGAGGCGTAAAGCTTGGTGTCGTGCAGTCATCAAGGGTACACGAGTGGCTCCGAAAGCCCATATCGATGATGTTTCGTTGAATGGTTCGCAGTTGTTGATGGCCCAGCATTGAAATCTGCAGCAATTTGCGGAAGGGTTGCACGTCTGTCACGTTTAATGATTCTCGTTAGTCGTCGTTCTTGCATGATCTTTTTCCAGCCGCAGCGATGTCGTAGATGTAATTTTTTACCGGATTCCCGATATTCACGGTACACTCGTAAAATGGTCGTACGTGAAAATCCAAATTTCATCGCTACCTCGGAGATGCTATGTCGTTCCATCTCTCGTGCGCCGACTATAACACCACGTTCAAACTCACTCACATCTCGATAACCTGCCATTGTAGCAGCAGTAACCGATCTAACAACTATGCCAGACACTTGTTGTGTTATACAGGCGTTGCCGACCGCAGCGCCGTACTGTGATTGGTTCCATATCTCTTCATTTGCATACTCATGCCTGTACCAGTTGTTTTTGGCTCTTCAGTTTAGAATATCGTCGCGTCTTCTAATAAAGACCCGGAATAAAAACCAACATGACGGAAGCAGTTCCGAATCGTGGCACTCGTGACTGACTTCCACGCGGAATCGCAATCATTTCAACAGCATCTAAAACAGAAATTTTTTTGCGTCCATATTCCAACATCCACAAATTCACAAATTTTGTTTTGGTCTGTAATTTTCTGTAAAAATTTTTCAAACTTAGGATAATTCCTTGATCCAGTGGTTGCGAAATTGCTGTTGAATTTAGGTGATGAAAAGCATAAGTTTATTGCAGGAAGGTCCGTTGGATTTTTGGATGAGCGGTGCAATTATCCACGAAATAAATATGTATTAGAAATTTAAGATTTTGATTCATTGATTGATTTGAGTTTGCGCTAATGAGAAAAAAAATAATGATGATAATAATAATAAACTAGACAGTGGTGTCGTAACAGGGTCTTGAATCGTGGGGGGGGGGCACAAACAATGTTGCCAACAGTGAAATTTTTTTTAAAAATTCTAAATTTTTATTGATTTTGGAATTTTGGTTTTCAATAATATACGGTGGATCCCGCTTGTAACGTTTTTAAAGAAAATCGTCGTGAAAGAACGTTGAGAGCGGGAAAAACGCTTTAAACGGGAAATGTTAATGAGAATTTGTTGGAGTCGGGACCACGAAAATGAGCCATACCAAGCGGGAAAACGTTGTGAGTGGGAACGTTATATAAGCGGGATCGACTGTATTTCATTAAATCTTGGGAATTTTCTATAATTTTATATCTATTCCGAATACGGGGAAAAAAATATTTACACTTATTTTACATGGTAATTACCCGTTGAAGGAAAGGCCCTAAGGGAAAGTCTGTCCCGGGGCCCCGAAAGGGCACACTACGGCCCTGTGCTATCTTTAGACACCGATCTTTAATTAATTTTCATATTTTTGAATTTTCTTCTAGCGAAATTTTTTCAGAAAATTACCGTTACTCATTGCTAGAGCCCGAGTTACATGCGCTTAACAAGTGGCAAAATATGCACTAAAAATGAAAAAATATGTATTTAAAAGTGCCGAAAAATGAAAATTTCATAAAAATTGTTAAAATGTGATTATTATATTTAAAAACGCTGAAATATTTGTTTAAAAATGCAAAATTTTTCAACATGCCCGAAACATTGCAAAATTTAACAATGAAAAAAAAAAAAATTTGCATTCACAGAAATGAATTTCCCTAAAGAGGGAAAAAATGCGCTAAAAATTAAAAAAAAAAAAAAAAAAAAAAAAAAATTTAAAAACGGAGAATTATGTCGTAAAAAAATGAAAAAAAATTAAAAAAAAAAAATTGCACAAAGAGAAAAAAAAATTCCCGAAGGGGCCCAGCTCCATCGCGAATTGGCCAATTTCGTTAATTATTGTTTAACGTAAATTTAAATTTTTATAACTATTTTTATCGTTTTCTTTCAAATTTCATTTTTCCTCTTGTCACATGGAGCTAATCTAATACAGCTGCTACTATGTATATATATATATAGACGCATATCACACGTTGGTGATTAAAAAAAATGGATTTGGCTCATACCGTGCCGTCTTACATCAGCAAATCGCACTTCTGCCACTTCGTTTACATGACCGACCGAAGTCCGAATCATTTCTGCAATTTGGACTTTGGCCAAAACACTTTGACAATTCCCGAAATGGCCAGACAAAAGTCCGAATCATTTCGGACATTTGGACACATTTCCCAATTTGGACTTTTGGCCAAAACTCTTGGAAAATTCGAAAAATCCTTGGACAATTCGAAAAAACACTCGGACAATTCCCGAAATGGCCGGCCAAAAGTCTTGAACATTTCAAAAGAAACCTTTGGACAATTCCCGAAATTGCCGGCCAAAAGTCCGAATCATTTCTGCAATTCGGACTTTGGCCGAAACTCTTGAACACTTCAAAAGAAACCTTTGGACAATTCCCGAAATGGCCGGCCAAAAGTCCGAATTGCAGAAATAATTCGGACTTTTGGACAAAAGTCTTGAAAAATTCAAAATGAAACCTTTGGACAATTCCCGAAATGGCCGGCCAAAAGTCCGAATCATTTCTGCAATTCGGACTTTGGCCAAAACTCTTAAACAATTCAAAAGAAGCCTTTGGACAATTCCCGAAATGGCCGGCCAAAAGTCCGAATCATTTCTGAAATTCGAACTTTTGGCCAAAACTCTTGGACATTTCGAAAAAGACTCTTGGACAATTCCCGAACGGACGGTCGAAATGCCCGAATCATTTCTGCAATACGGACTTTGGCCAAAACTCTTGGACAATTCCCGAAGTGGCCGGCCCCGTCGCGAATTGGTTCACTTCGGGATTTGTCAGTAATGTACGCAAAAAATATAGGGGGGGAAAATAAACTCGCCACACACAATAAAGTCAATAAAACTTCAGTATTTAAGTAATCTGGGGGGGGAAATTCTAAAATTCCACTAAATTATAGCTTTTCATACAAAAAATAGGTGCACAGGTCCCACTATTTTCCATGAAAAACACAAAAGAAAAAAAAAATTTTTCATGAAAAACCCCATTTTTTTATTACGACCGAATTTCTCCTATACAATGTAGGGGGAAGGGGGGGACAGGGGTCCCAACACTGGATACCCAGTACACTATACACTGTAATATAGGTACACAGCGGTCTCTGGGACATGAATAAATCTAGAATAGAAAGAAAGAAAAAATCTTCAAAGGATTTCTCAGTATGGGGGGGGGGGGGTTGGGTGAGGGGGGTTCCGACGGGTTCCCAGATATTTTTCTTACTTTTATGGGCCCCCGGGATCCGTACTGTACTTCTGCGCGCATTTTATTATTATTACTTTTTTTTAATGGGACATTGCTGAGGGCGGTTTTGAGTGTCAAGAGCTACCACGTTGTCGGAAATTACCCTACCTTTGGGGGGGAAAGGGGGGCCCCTTCCCCGGCCCTTCCTTCCAAGAGCTCACCAATCATGGATAGCCTGACAGCATGCAGGAGGTATAATAATAGTAATATATATATAAAAAAAATATATTACTCATATATACAGGGTGCGGTGTGTGTGTGACTATTGAAGAAGCGTACCCGGTACGCACTCACATGCGCAGCCCCTTATATATATATATATTTTTTTTTTCCTTACCCTCCTCCGGAGGGTCTATTCTGTACCCAGGTGCGGGTCCCCGATGACAAAAATATCCCTTCTCTCCCCCCCCCCACCGAAACGTCCTGAGTAGGGAAGAGATGGCTGGTGACAAAAGCAGGGCCCACCTACCCTCATGGCCCTGTCATCCTTTTTCGAAAGGTGTGCCGTGCGTACCTACGTTCGGATAGAGGGGGAACGGGGGAGGGGGGGGTCCCTTGGAGGTAAGGATTTTGACAGAGAGAAGTTCGGGTGCGGGGGGGGGGGTAAGAGGTTCATTTCTCAAGCTATTGGTGTCCCCTGTGACCCGAGGTGACGAATTCCAACGTGCACCTGGGCCCCAGGTTGAGAATTGGGGGGGGGGATAAATACTCTCTCGGTACGTATAAGGTAGTACGGGGGCCAAGAAAAGAATGAAATAATAGCGGGGAGGAGGAGGGTTATGGAATAGCACGTCAAACGGGAGCTGTTCTGGCTTTTGCCCCCCCCCCCCCCCGCCATCATATACTTGTTGCCACCGCTCTTTATCTATAACCTCCGGAATCTCTTATAGGACGCGTAAATACGTGGCTTCCTCGAGCTGAGCAAAACAACCAAAGTGATTGTTGGCGCATTGCATACATGCTTAACCCATGGCCTGCGGGCTAAATGTGGCCCTCAGAGTCATCTGATGGGGTCCCATGACCTCAAACCTGAATTTGGGAAAATAAACTAAGCGGCACTTTCCCCAGATCAATCAAGTGGTCCGCGGCACATTACCAGATCCCTTGAGTGACCTGAAGTGTTGCTCCAGATCACGTAAGCAGTGCCGTTTTAACGCATGGGTCCAACCGCTCCCGGCCTGGTGGGCCTCAAAACAAGAGGGTCCTGAGAAAAACGAGAAGCAGTTGAATTTTTCGAGATTTTTTCAGATTTGTCTCAGAATAATCACTTAGCCCGGGGGCCCATGTTAAGACGGCCCTGGCCGTAAGTGGCCTTCGGCACATTTTCATTTCAATTAAGTGATCCGCAGCAAGTTTACAATTATTCAAATAAATAGGTTCAGAATTAATCAGTATAGGCCTATTCAAAATTATTAAATAAATAGTTCCAGAAATCTATGTGGCCCGCGGCCCCACGTGCCGCGGGTTACCCAAGCGATGTAGGAATGTGCCGCGCGATGTGCAAGGTGCTGGACCCCCCATATCCCCCCCCCCTCTCGGCTTGGCGTCTCTAGCGAGCCCTCTACCACGACCAGGTCCTGGTTCACGTCTACTTTTGACGGCTTGGTGGCTCAAGTAAGCCCTTTGCGTCGGTGTGGCCAGAGAGGTGCTGGGCCAAAAATCTCCCCTCCCGGCTAGGTGACTTCAGTTTTCAACCCTCTACCGTGGCCAGGACAAGTCCTGGTCAACGTCTGTGTTTTTTCTCGGCTTAAAAATAGCGGCCCGTGGAGAGGTGGGGGGACCATGGCGAGCCAGCCAGGATTTCCCTCTAGGCCAGAGCCCTGTCATTCTATCCCCCCCCCCCCAAGACTCAGCTCCGAGCACGACAAGCTTATAGTCGAATTTGCCAAATTCATCCACAATCTTGCGCTATACAGCCTTTATCGCAAGAGATCTAGGCCGTGAAAGCGAGCCCCACAAACCCAACAGTCCCGCACGGGACGGTCGCGAAATCGAATTAATCCACAACGTCGACAACATTGTTTCCCCCATATAAAGCCAATTGTTACTGCAAAGAAAGCCAATTTGAAATGATTCCCATTGTCATCTCGTGTGGATGATGAGTACCATTCGCATAGGATTGCAGAAGCCAAATCGTCGCTATTATGATTGCGTAGGAGAAAAATCTCCCCCTCCCCCCCACGCAATGTACTATGTACAGTAGGTATAAAAATCACACACACAATGCGCCATTTCTCCTTCTCTCCATCTACCTAGGCCCCGGGCTTTGAAAACAGATTTAACCTTTTGTGAATATATTGTACTCGCTCTCTCTCTCTCTCTCTCTCAGGGGAACGTAGGCCTACAGACTGTATGCTGCACGTCGGATAAAACGCGTGCGTTGAGCGTGTGTTTGTGTACGAGTATGAATGCTCGTACTTTCTGTACATATTGTGTTGTGACGCTATAAAGAATTGTATATGGAAAAAAAAAAAACGAAAGTGTGTGTGATAATATTCTCACTTTCTTTACATTGGAATGGTTCGGCGCGTTTTTACGATTTTTCAGTGAATGAAAAGCATTCATTCATTCATTACGCCGGTTTATAACGTCAATCCGATAACAGTACCCGAAAGGTCCGTGATTTTTACTGGATTATTTCTACGATTGAAATGTTATCGGGGGGGGGGGGAGAAGGAAAAAAAATCACTCTTTCGATAGATGGCGCTGGAGAAGATTTCGATCGTTTATGGGCGATTAGATTTTTTTATATGGGTGACAAGTTCCCCCCCCCCCCCCCGGTATGATTGAAAAACATGATCTCATTTACTCATATGAAATCATGTTTTTCGAACATCACCGTTCACGGAAAATTAGTTCCCATGCGAGTACGAAGCATTGTTATTTAGGCAGAATATGGTTTTATACGAATGTGTGAAGAAGCATTAGGTTATTTCGTATAAAGCATTAGAATTCATGAAAAAAAGTATATTTCCATCATTTTTTTCGCACCACGGTCACTTTTCTGCACACGAGGGCTAATTAGACCGGGACCTGCAATTTATTGCCGGTTCCGAACGGCAGGCTTGTTTTCTATACTCATCGAAGCATTAGAATTCAGGAAAAATCTATTTTGATACGAGTATGAAGCATTAGAATTCATGAAAAATCTATTTTGTTACGTGTATGAATCATTAGAATTCATGAAAAATCTATTTTGATACGAGTATGAAGCATTAGAATTCATGAAAAATCTATTTTGATACGAGTATGAAGCATTAGAATTCAGGAAAAATCTATTTTGATACGATTATGAAGCATTAGAATTCAGGAAAAATCTATTTTGATACGAGTATGAAGCATTAGAATTCATGAAAAATCTATTTTGATACGAGTATGAAGCATTAGAATTCAGGAAAAATCTATTTTGATACGAGTATGAA